>NC_050576.1:429076901-429194401 GCF_011100635.1 Trichosurus vulpecula
AGCTCCACCACTCTGTCTCTGCGTGCCCCCCATCTTAGGGTTAGCTCCTACCCAGATCACTTACTCCCCACTGTCCTCCAAGCAGCTGTAGTGGTAATTATCCAGTTCTCTCTCCACAGAGGGGTTGCCTGCATACTTGGTTGAAACAAATATATCTGGGAATCCTGCCAGTGCCTATTACAGCCCATGAACCAAGACATTTCAGGGCAACCCAGCATCTTGACTAGCATTAATCATTCAAGAAAAGGGAGAGACCAATTTTAATCCTCAATCCATTCTGTCTCAAACAGTGGTGGGATGTTCTCAAGGTCTGGAATCCAGCTCTGGGAGTTTTAGCAGGGAGCAAAATCCTTACCCGGACAATGATCTAGGTAATTCACATGATTCCATACTAGGGTCAAGTGGAGAGCTTCTTTAATTCAATTATTTTCTGAACAAACTTCTTGCCCAGTACATTCAAATGAATTCCACAAGTGTCTGCTGAATACTTACTAGGAGAAACTAAGAAAAAAAATGAAAAGAATCCTAACATCAAACAGCTTAGCATTGTCCTGGGTGGAAATCACATGGACACAAGCAATAGTAATAATAATAATGATGATGATGATGATGATGATGATGATGATGATGACGATGATGATGCTATCTGACGCTTATAATAATAGCCGGTATGTATACTGCTAAGGTTTACAAAACCTTCCATATGATAACTCATTTGATGCAAATCCAAAATATGTAAAATTAATATAAAATATAATAGTGTATATGTGCACTCAGGATAAGTCAATATAAAGCTAGGATTATGTAATGCATAATAAATATAAATACAAAATATGTCAAACTATGGGGAAAGTTGTTAAGAGGATGAATAATTAGTTTTTGTAGCAGCTGAGCCTTGAAGGGAGCCAGGGGCTCCAAGAGGTAGAGGTGAAGAAAGAAGCCATTCCAGGCATGGAAGACAGTTTTTTAAAAGTGTCAAATTTGAGTCAGAGGATCTGGCTTAAAAGCTTGGGTCTGTTGGTGGAACTGTGAGCAATCTGGAATTATGCCCAAAGAGCTATTAAACTAGCCTTTAACCCAGCAATACCACTACTAGGTCTATTTCCAAAGATGATTAGGCAAAAAGGAAAAGAACCTATGTGTTCTAAAAGGTCTGTAACAGCTCTCTTTGTGGTGGCAAAGAAGTGGAAATTGCAGGGATGCCCATCATTTGGGGAATGGCTGAATGAACTGTGGTGTAGTAGTGATGTAATACTACTGTGCTATAAGAAATGATGAGCTCTATGATCTTAGAAAAACATGGAAAGACTTGCATGAAATAATGAAGAACAAACTGAGCGGAACCAAGAGAACATTGTCTACAGTAACAGTAATATTGCTTTAAGAACAACTTTGAGTGAATAAGTCATATTGATTATTGTGAATATCCAGATTAACTATAGTGGACATATGAAGAAAGATACTGTCTGCATCCAGAGAAAGAACTCATAAATAGAAGTATGTATAGGATAGTTTTACATATATGTGTACACACACTATATATGTGTATGTATATATGTGTTTGCGTGTGTATATATATATACATATGTATTTAGGGTTAGTGTATGTATATATATACATACACATACACACACATATATATATACATATATACATATACATACACATACATATATACACACACATACATACACTCACACACCCCTATTTGTGTCTAATGGTAGCCATCTCTGAGGGAGGGAGGGAGGGAGGGAGGGAAGAAAAAAAATGACATGGTAACTTTATTATATATTTAAAGGGAATAGCAAGTTGTACATAACAGATTTGCAGTTTTACGTGCAATCATCTTTTCCCCATTCTACTATGTTATGGAAATGTTTATTTCATTCCATAAATTAAAAATAAAATAAATTTTTAAAAATCTTGGGTCTGTGGCTTATTACTTGGTCTGGTTTTGGCCAAGTCATTTAACCTCACCTGTAAAATGAAAGGGTTGGATTTAATTATTTTTTCTAGCTCTAAATCTAGGATGCTATGGCCCAAATTCATATGTATAGCATACATACAGGCATATGTATAATATACTTATACACACACACACACACACACACACACACACACACACACACACATATATATATGGATGTGTATGTATATGGACGTGTTATTTACATGTTGTTCCTCCCACTCGATCGTAAACTTCTTGAGAGCAGGAACAGTCTCGCACTTACGGCATAGGGCCTGGTACATGGCAGGCACTTAATAAATAACTAACTGGCTGTCATTCTCACAACAACCCAGGGAGTAAGATACTATAGATTTCTACGTCTCCATTTCACAGATTAAAAAACTGAAGTTTGGGGGGAAGCTAAATAGCTTGGCCACGGTCACATAACAAGTATCAGAGAAAACACTTGAACTCCGGTCTTTACTAATTGCAAGTCAGGGATTCTTTCTGCTATAAAATCCTTCTCAATAATCTTTTTCTAATAACGTGACTCTATGAAAGCTTCACAGCACCTGCTGCTGCAGACTGTCCATTTAAGACATTGCACATTAGTCCATGCATTCGTGACTGAGTGGCAGCTTCTTAGAGATCCTTTGCTTCCAAGCGGACTTGAACCTTTCATAATCATGTTATTTGATGGTTCATGTGTTCTCTCTTCAGTCTGGGGAATAGGGCTGTTGCAGATGGGAGAATACAAGCTAATTTCTGGAGTCTGTTTCAAAACATGAAAACTGCCCTCGTTGATGTCCGTTGGGCTAGTTGTCCAGGCTAAAGGATGGAAAGGGGACACCTGGCTGCTGCTAAGTTAGGTGATTGTGTAATTGGAATGGCAACGAGAAGGGAGAGCTCAAACAGAGAAGTTTGAAACACTTCTTTGTCACTAGCATGGCAGGGATGATGTTCTCCAAGGGACTGCATCATGGCAATGTGAGAACTGGACAGAGTGGTGGTGACTCAGAATTGCAGAGGGGGCAGGAACCTCATATCCACCTCATCCAACCATCCACTGAACAAGTATCCCTCCTGCCTCCAACAAGTCATGTGACCTTTGTTCCAGTAGAGGGGACCCCCAAACCTGCAGTGGCAGCAACTTGGACAGCTACAATTTCTCTCCTTTTCCCTCTCCCCAAAACCCTTCCTGAGGCAGCAAGCAATTTTACATTAGGTTATACATGTTTACATAGGTTATACATGTGCAATTGTGCAAAACATCTCCATATTAGTCATGTTGTAAAAGAAAACAGAACAAAGAAAAATGGGGGGAAATGTGAAAAACAGTATGCTTTGATCTGTATTCAGACTCCATCAGTTCTTTCTCTGGAGGTGGATAGCATGCTTCATCGCAGGTCCTTCAGAATTGTCTTGGATCTTTGTATTGCTAGGAATAGCTAAGTCATTCACAGCTGATCTTCCTATATGTAATGTTGCTGTTACTGTGTACAATGTTCTCCTGGTTCTCTTCTCACTTCACTTTGCATCAGCTCCTGTAAGTCTTTCCAGAATTTTCTGAGAGTATCCTGCTCATCACTTCTTATAGCACAATAGTATTCCATTACAATCATACAGCACAACTTGTTCAACCATTCCCCAATTGATGGGTGTTCTCTCAATGTCCAATCTTAGCCACCACAAAGAGAGCTGCTATAAATGTTTGTACAAATAGGTCCTTTTCCTTTTATAAATCTCTTTGGGATACAGACCTAGTAGCGGTATTGGCCGGACAAAGGGTGTGCACGGTTTTATAGCTCCTTGGGCGTAGTTCCAAATTCGCTGCAGAATGGTTGGATCAATTCACAATTCCACCAACTGTGCACTGGTGTCCCTATTTTCCCATATACCCTCCAATATTCATTATTTTCCTTATTATTAGCTAATCTGATAGATGTGAGGGGGTATCTCAAGGTTGTTATAATCTGCCTTTCTCTAACCAATAATGATTTAGAGCATTTTTCCTATGACTATAGATAACTTTGATTTTTTCATCTGAAAATAGCCTGTTCATATTCTTTGACCACTTATCAAGTCAGGAATGATTTGCATTCTTGAAACTTTGCCTCAGTTCTCTGTATATTTGAGAAATGAAACCTTTATCAGAAACACTTGCCATATCCACAACCCCCCCACCCCCAGTTTTCTGCTTTCCTTCTAGTCTTGGCTGCATTGGTTTTGTTTGTGCTAAAAACTGTTAAATTTGCTATAATCAGAATCACCCATTTTACATCTTGTAATGCTCTCTCTCTTGGTTAGTTATAAATTCTTCCCTTATCTGTAGATCTGACAGGTAAACTACTTTATGCTCTCTTAATTGTTTAGGGTATCACACTTTATGCCTAAATCATGGACCCCTTTTGATCTTATCTTTATATATAATGTGAAATGCTGGTCTATACCCACTATCTGCCAAACTGTTTTCCAGTTTTCCCAGCAGTTTTTGTCAATGATGAGTACTTGTCTCAAAAGCTTGGATCTTTGGATTTATCAAACATTAGATGACTACGGTCATTTACTACTGTGCATTGTGTACCTAATCTATTCCACTGATCCACCACTCTATTTCTTACCCAGTACATTATCGTTTTGATGATTACCACTTTATAATACAATTTGAGATCTGGTTCAACTAGGTCACCTTCCTTTACCTTTTTTTCATTAATTCCCTTGATAGTCTTGACTTTTTGTTTATCCAGATGAGTTTTTTTCTACATCTATAAAACACTTTTTGGTAGTTTGATTGGTACAGCACTGAAAAAGTAAATTAATTTAGGCATAATTGTCATCTTTATTACATTGGTTTGGCCCACCCATGGGTAAGGTCTGGTTTTATTTGTGTGAAAAGTGTTTTGTTATTACGTTCAAATAATTCCTGGGCTTGTTTTGTCAAGTGGACTCCCAGATATCTTGTATTGTCTACAGTTATTTTAAATGGAATTTCTCTTTCTATCCCTTCTATCTGGACTTTGTTGATAATATATTGAAATGCTAATGATTTATATGGATTTATTTTATAACCTGCAACTTTGCTAAAGTTAATTATTTCATCTATTTTTTATTTGATTCATTTTAGTTTAATTATTTGATTTAGTACACCATCATATCTGCAAGGAATTATAGTTTTATTTCTTCATTGCCTATTCTAATTCCTTCAATGGTGGTGATAATGGGCATCCTTGCTTCACCCCTGATCTCATTGAGAAGTCTTCTAGCTTATTCCTATTACAGATAATACCTGATAATGATCTTAAATAGATACTAATCATCATTTTAGGGAAAGTTCCATTTGTTCCTCTGCTTTCTAATGTTTTTAATATGAATGGGTGTTGCATTTTGTCAAAAGCTTTTTTTTTGCATCTATTGAGATAATCATATGATTTCTGTTAGTTTTGTTATTGATATGGTCAATTATACTGATACTTTTCCTAATATTGAACCAGCTCTACATTCTTCGTATAAATCTCACCTGTCATAGCATATGAACTTTGTAATATATTGCTGCAATCTCCTTGCTAATGTTTTATTTAAAAATTTTGCATCAATGTTCATAAGGGAAGTTGGTCTATATTTTTCTCTCTCTTTTTTGCTCCTCTTGATTTAGGTATCGAAACCATATTTCTGTCATAAGAGACATTTGGAAGGACTCATTTGTCTACTTTTTCAAATAATTTATATAATATTGCACTTAATTGTCCTTTACATGTTTGGTAGAATTCACTTGAGAATCCATCTGGTCTTGACTATTTTTTCTTAGGGAGCTCATTGATGGCTTGTTCAATTTCTTTTTCTAAGATGGGTTTACTCAAGTATCCTATTTCCTCTTCTATTAATCTGGACAATTTATATTTTTGTAAATATTCATCTGTTTCACTTAGATTGCTAGGATTATTGGCATGTAATTGGGCAAAATAGCTATTAATTAATTTCATCTTAATTGCTGGTGAATTCACTCCTTTAATTTTTGATACTGGTAATTTGGCTTTCTTTTTTAATCAAATTAACCAATAGATTATCTAGTTTATAGGTTTCTCCCCCAAAAATACAGCTCTTAGATTTATTTAGTAGTTCAATTGTTTTCTTACTTCAACTATTATTAATCTCTCCTTTGATTTTTCAAGGATTTCCAATTTGGCCTTTAGCTGGAGATGTTTAATTTGTCCTTTTTCTAGTTTGATTTTTTTAGTTGAATATCCAATTCATCAATCTGTTCTTTCTCTATTTTATTGACATAAGTATTTAGAGATATAATACTTCTTGGACTGCATCCCATAAATGTTTGCATGTTGTGTCATTGTTGTCATTCTCTTTAATGAAATTATTGATTATTTCCATGATTTGTTCTTTTATCCAGTCATTCTTTAGGATTAGATCATTTAGTTTCTAATTAATTTTAATCTATGTTTCCACAACCCTTTATTGAATGTATATTTTTATATGGAATGCATTTTATTGCATTATGATGTGAAAAGGATGCATTCAGTATTTCTGCTTTTCTGCATTTGGTTGTGAGAGTTTTATGCTCTAATATGTAGTCAATTTTTGTGTTGGTGCCATGTACTGCTAAGAAAAAGGTATATTCCTTTTTAAATCCATTCAATTTTCTCCAGAGGTCGATAATATCTAACTTTTCAAAAATTCTATTCACCTTTTAACTGCTTTATTCGCTCTTTTTGTTTTGTTTTTAGTTTTGGGTTTTGTTTTTTTGGGTTTTTTTTGCTAGAGTTATCTGATTCTTAAAGGGGCAGCTTCAGGTCACACACTAGTGTGGTTTTACAGTCTATTTGCTCTTGTAACTTGCTTAACTTTTCCTTTAAGAATTTGGAAACCATACAATTTCATGCATATATGTTTAGTATTGATATTATTTCATTATCTATGGTACCTTTCAGTAAAATTTAGCTTCCCTGCTTATCCCTTTTAATTAGATCTATTTTTGCTTTTGCTTTGACTGGGATCATGATTGCTACACGTGTTTTTTTCTTCTATTTATTTAATTTCCCCCAATTACATGTAAAAATAATTTTTAACATTCATTTAAAAAAAATTTGAGTTCTAAATTCTCTCTCTCCTTCTCTCCCCCTTCCCCTTATTGAGAAGGCAGGAAATTTAATGTAGATTATATATGTGCTGTCATGCAAAAATATTTCTGTATTAGTCATGCTGTAAAAAAAAGCACACCAAAAAAAAAAACCCAAACCAACAACAAGAAAAATAAAGTAAAAACAAAAGCACATTTTGATCTGCATTCAGACACTATCAGTTTTTTTTTTTTCTCTAGGGGATAGATATTTTTCATCATAAGTCTTTTGGAATTGTCTTGGATCTTCATATTGCTAAAAATAGTTAAGCCATTCACATTTGGTCATCCTATAATATTGCCGTCCACGTGACTGGCATGGTTGTTATTGATATTTGCAGAAAAAATAAAAAGCAAAAGAACAACAGAGTAATATTGGGTCACTCTGCTTTGGATTTTATCAGGGTCGCCAGTCATAGAAAGCAACCAGCCTCCTTCTGACCATGTTCCTCTGGATAAACATGTTATGCCACTCTACTTCCCCAATGGTTTGCAGGGCCTACGGTAGATTGCAGCCTAAACTATAATCACAATGGAGTAGAGTGGGAAACCATATTGCAGATAGCTTTCTGATTGTATGAATGCTGAGGGTGTTGGATTCAATAAGCTCTAAGATGTCTTGCTATTTTAAATCTACAATCCCAAGAATCAAATACTTAATAATGTCATTTGGGCTTGGAAATATATCTGAAACTGTTAGTGCTTATGAGGTACAGAGTGAAAATTACTGGGCATTTGACAAACTGAAAGACTTTCAAGTATTTATAACAAGAACTCAATGGAAAATTGGATATAAAACTCAATATAAAATATCCAGAAGAAATATAAGGAAATCATTAAAGACTAATTATAAGGCACTGATTAAGGTCAAACTCTTTACTTATAATATTTGAAAATGTTCTCAGTATTTTTAAAACTTATCATTACTAAGGTAGTTTGGAAGAAAGGTTGAGGATGAACTGTGTATGATGGGGTGATTAAAAAAACAAAATTGGGTCAGAAAGGTAAAAGGGAGCAATTATCTCATAAAAAGGGGGCATGAAAGGAAGAAGTAATTTAGAAGAAGCAGGTGGGGGTGGTGGGCTGATAACATTGGAACCTTACTCTCATCTGGGTTGAAGAGGAAACACGTACATCTGGAGAGATTTAGAAGTCTTCTGAACTTCTAGAGAGATGAAAAAACTTGGGGACAGGGTCAGGGAGGGACTTTTGCAAGAGGGTATAGATTAAAGATTAGGAGAGAAGATAAGAGAGGGACTTTTAAAGAGGTGGGTAAACAAAAGAAATGGAAGGAGAAGGAAATGACTTAGATTCCTAACTCTACCTCACACCACCTAGTTGACCTTGAATAAGTCACTTTTTCTAAGCCTCAGTGAAATAAGTCAGTTGGACTAGATGGGATCCAAGGTTTTTTCCAGCTCTACATTTCTGTTGAGGAGTTAAATCAAAAAAACATGACAATTGATTAGCTACATGGGAGGAGAGAGAGAGAGAGAGAGAGAGAGAGAGAGAGAGAGAGAGAGAGAGAGAGAGAGAGAGAAGAATCAAGCTTAAACCCAACATTGCAAACCTAGATGACTGGAAGCATAGGGAAGGAACAATTTAGGAAAGCAGATGATTAGTTCCACTTGGCAGGTGTTGAGTTTGATTAGACTATTGACTATAAAATTGGAAATGCCCAACAGGTATTTGGCGATGTGGACTGAAAGTCTGGAGAGAGACTAGAGGTGGCTGTAGATCTGAGAGTCATCTGCATAGAGATTGGAGCTATAGAATCACAGAGATAAAGAGGAAAAAAATGACCAAGACAATCTTTGGAGACAACTTTGGTTGGCAGGCAAGACATGGATGTTGGCCCAGCAAGAGACTGCAAAGGAGTGGTCAGAAAGTCAGGAGGAAAACCAGGAGATAAGTGTCCTCATCAAGGATAGTGTGGTCCCCTCTATCAAATGGGACAGGGAAGTCAAATTAGATAATATCTATGAAGCACTTAGCACAATGTCTGGCACATAGTAGGCACTATATAAATTCTAGTTATGATGATCTAGTCTCATAATCCAATTCAATCTAATAAACTTATTAGGCACTTGCAATTAATAAAGTTAATAAAAAGATAATTCCTATCCTCAACAAGCTTACAATCTAAAGGTGGAGACAACACTCAAAGAAGGCAGGAAAGGGGTGGGGAAGGAACACCAGGCAATAACTGGGATGGGGGTGTCTTGTGCCAGGGAGTTGAAAGCAAACAGGGCCACAGATGAAAAGTGATCTGAGAGTTCAGTTTCTGCCTTCCATAAAGGAAGGCACTGGGAGGCATTTGGTAGTCTACCCTCCAGTCCTCCAAAGGTGAAAGGAGGCTATAAAAGATGAAGTCCTAGCTCAAGTCCAAAGCTTAGTTTTAGCAGCATGGGGTGTGATGATGATGATGATGATGATGGTGGTGGTGGTGGTGGTGGTGGTAGTGATGACAGTGATGGTGAGGATGATGATAATGTCAAGAAAAATGGGGATTCATCAGGGCAGGCAGTAGATGGTGGTAGTACTCATATGACAGGTTTTCAGGCCAAGCTAGGAGTTGGCAGCATTGAATCAACAGCAATAGAATAATGAGGGAACCTCCTGTACCAAATTAATGATTTGATTCAAGAATTGCAGGACATAGACTTGGGGAAGATTAGAGCCCAGATCTTTAATGGGTAAGAGTAAACCTTGATTTTGACTTTTTCAATCCCTGTGCATCACTTAGACTCTATAGGTCTAGGTGGAAGTAGGTTGCATAACTGTCTGTTTTCCTTGAGTTCTTTCTCCATATATAGAGCAGTGGGAGACTTCAACTTCAGGTTAATCATGTAGGCCTGCCTCCAGGGATGTGAAACTGTGTGTGGGCTCTCTCATTTATATTGGACTTTCTCACACTAGCCCTGCTGAGACCCTCTTTTAGCAGCCAAGTTCACAGGTAAAGCTCAGGTATATAAACTAGTGAGCTTGAGTCATTAGGGTCTCATAGTTGTTAAGGAGACATAAGAAAAGGGGCTTCTCCTGTGACATCTGTGCATACAGGCTGCATGGCTATATACCTCCTGAGAGAGCTAGATATGAAATGCTGCAATGGCACATCAAATGGGTGTGCAAGCATGTGGAGATATGGAAGATCCTTCATTTTGTCATGAAGGACTCTTGGTAGCCCTCACTCTGGCATATGGTTTTGTATCTGGTTGGATGTATTCTGTGACTAGGTTCAAGAATCCTATAAGGAAGGTAAGGCTGCTTCCCATCCACCTCCATGATAACTTTCTATAGTTTTCAACTTTATTACAGCCTTACCTCTTCTCTAACATCAGGGCATTATCATACTGGTGGTGAGATACTGAATTAAATGATCTGCCTTCTCCTCTACGCATGAGCCTAAGTAGAATGCCACCTCCTCAAGCGCAAAGACCCTCACTTTGGCCTCTGTATGCCTGGTGCCTGGCACAATGCCTGACACAAAGTAGGCACTTAATATATGCTCGATCTATGACAAGGGATAAAAACTATTCTCCTATGTCTAGACTACTCTATTCTTTGCAGTACGTATCAATGACCCTATGTCCTCCACCTATCAGACCAATGGCCAGAGAAGAAAACAACACCCCCCTGACATTGGAGCAAGGCTCCATTCATTCATCTGTCTATTTATCCATCTATTCATTCATCTACCTCTCGATCTATAATATTTACGATTAAGATTACTGGATGCTTTGTTTACTGCTGCTTAATTTTGTTTTCCTGAATCCCATTCATGCTGCCACTCAGAGAAGTCTGGCTGTCATTAATTTCTGAATGGTGACATCCACTCATTTCTTCTCATTTCCCATTTCTCAACCATCCCAACAGAACTGGAAGAGCTGGAATGCCACCCCACCCAGCAACACTGAACTGACGAGCACCATAGATGTTGTCAATATTACATAAAAATACTATTTACTTACAATGGACTCCCAAGCCACCTTTGTAGGTCAGCAAATGTTTGTAAATTTGAACCGAGAATCATCACAGTTGTAAGCTGGAGGTCTAGAGCATTGGGGCCTTCCCAAAAATGTATGCACATATGTGGTGATATGTAAGTGTCCATTTGCAATATGACGGACTTCTCATTACATCTTCCCAATATCCAAACTCAACAGGTTTCTCATTGGTCCTTCCTCTAGAAGTTCTCCAAGGATTATTTCTCACATCCCATGAACTACTTTGGTGGCACGATGGGACAGTGAATAGAAACTGGAGTTAGCCAAGAGCCTCCGTGCTTTCTCATGAATGCTCTTCAGCTCCAACATCCACACAAAACCCAAATCCATTTTATTTGTGTGAGGCTCACCATGTGCCAGGCACTTTACAATTGTTATCTCATTTGAGCCTCACACAACGTCGAGAGGCAAGCACTGCCATTATTCCCATTTTGCAGATGAGAAAGCTGAGGCAAACCTAAGCTCAGTGATTTGTCTAAGGTCAGCCTCTGAGGTTAGATCTGAATTCAGGTTTTCCCAACTCCAGGCCTGGCACTGCACCATCTAGCTGCCTCAGTTGTGGGAGTATCTCTGAGTTCCCTCCCGGTTTGTGGATTTCGTGATTCTACCACTCCTTCATGTGTTCGTTTCTTGGATATAGTTCCCAGTTTTGTTCTCTGGATCTCCCAGGTTGGTAGCTCTGTGCTTTCATTTGAAGGATCTTTTTATCCAACCCATCATTTCTCTCGGCCCCAATAAAATTGGTCTCAGAGAGGTCCTGAGGTCTTCACAAATAATAGTGAATCCACAAAGGAGCTGAGAAAATGCCCTATCAACCACAACCAGTTAGATCACAGATTTAGAACTAAAAGGGACCTTAGAAGACATAGAGTATGACCATCTCATTTTACTGATGAAGGCCAGTTTGTATGTGATTGAAGTGAGTAGGCGGAAGAGCTGGGATTAGAACTCGGGTCCTCAGATTAACCCCATATTTACAACTGAGGCTATCTGCATGTGGATGACAATTAAATGCAAAGAACGAAAGATTCAGGAAGATGATCTCCCATCCTGCCTCAGTTTCTTTATATGCCTGGATCCTACAACAGATGAGAGTTTGGGGTATAAAATGAAATGTTCAATTAAACTTGACTAAGAAGAGAACTGTGTTAATTCAACTTAACTGTCACAATGTTGTTTTTTAATTGCAAACATTTTTAGGAATAAGAAATTAACATACCAAAAATCTTCTGCAAACTTTGGACAGACATAGAGTAGTGGATTTGATTTATCATAGCAATGAATGACTGATAACAAATTATAGACGTTTAATTCTTTCTGCATTTGACTATATTCATTAGTTCTTTGTGAAACTGGTCATTTTCAAAGTCTGAACGGGAGAACCAGCCTGACGTCAATCATGTGTTTATAGGAGCTATAGAGACACTGACCAGTGATTTCACTGGGAACTCAATCTACTAGGAAGTGATTTGCCCAGGGTCACACAGGTGCATGCATCAGATCTTCTGGACACCAAAGCTGGTCCTCTACTACTCTACTGTACTTTCCTTCATGATGATTTTGCCTCAGATGAACTTCGATAATCTGCTTTCCCTCTCTGATCCATGTGCCATGACTCTTCCAACATCAAACTGTTCTCTTTGGACATCTCATTCAAATTCACGTTTTCACTGAAAAATAAGAGCGGTTATCCCACAACCAGGTCGAATGGAGACCGTAATGACATATATGTTATTTTCTCCTTCATATCTCTTTCTTGTACATCAACTGAACTGTAATAGCTAGAATGTGAATATCAGACAATTGTTTTTTCAATTAATTAAAAAATATTTTTAGAAAACAAAGGTGAGGCACTAGGGATGAGATTCCCATTCTGTGTGTGAATGAAATTTGTCCATAGAAACTGAAACACTTTGAGGGAAGAGGACAACAGATTGAGTATGGTCCATTTCTTGTTTGACATACTGAATGTGTTACCCATAGCTGCGGTATCAAAACCCAAGAATGGGAGTTTGTGTATAAAGGATTTTTATAAAGATATACGAGGAATACACAAAATAGACACAAACAAAAATAATTTAACTTTTAACCTCCAATATAAAAATGTAATTAAGAAAGAGAAGTTTTATTAGGGCAATTTTTTACTTTATTTTTCCATACAGCAAAGTCAACTATTGCAATAATAATAAAATAAGCATAAAAACAAATTGCAGCCAAGGACAGAATACATAATTCAAAGCAACTACAAGCAAAAGGAATTCTGTGATTACATAATAGTAAAACCAAGCATGTCTGTCCTTTTAGCAGATGAAAGCTGCAGGTAAGATAAGTGCAACGTTGTCATCACCTGATTGGTGTGACTGTTGGATAATACCAATAAAACTGTAGCCAAATAGCGCCTGGTTCGTGACTTTTAAATTGCAACGTGATTAGCAACGTTGTTTTGAGTGCTTCTGATTTTGAACATTAAAACTGTAAAATTTGAGGTTGGTTTATCTGCTTTCACCTGCTAAAAGAACAGCTCACTAAGAGCAATAAAAAAACAATCACATAACAATAGCTACGGTGTGCTGTTTGGTTTGCCTGTTCATGATTTTAAACTTTTTGTGAGAGTCAATACTCATTTTGAAGATTTTTGTTTTGTGAACAATAAACCACTGAAATTGTCAGAAACTGGTTTGAATAGCATATATTCTTAATATAGTTCTCTTTATTTTTTTGATAGTTTAAACATGCAGTAGTTTTGAATAATGTAAGGACTATCTGATCCATGATTTCACCATAATGGTTGAAATAAGTACCTGCTATTTTTGGCAATGATCTTCAGGCATATTGGGACCAGTGGAGCGGTTGTCAGTCATGAGATCTTGGAAGGATGGCCTATCTTTCCAGCTGAAAAAATCCTGGCAAACTACAAGCTGTCCACAAAAAGCAAAGCCACTTTTTTGGGAGGGGTTTGGAGTGCTAACTCTGCCACTTTTGCAAGCAATTTTGCTCAGCCTGTCATTTTTTTTATTAGCCTTAACAAAACTCCTTGTAATTATAGACGTTTTTATTCAAAATAAGATCTCACTATTATACAGGTTTCTCTCTTTTTTTTTTTGACTATATACAGAAGTGCAAAAAGTCAACCTTCTTTCCTCAACGTTCCAACATGGTAAGCTGCAGCATAATCAACCCTCAAGAGTTTGCACACACTAAAATTCTTGTTACGTAAACTTTTGAGTATTTGGATTATCAACAAAAAGTCCCTTGATCTATCGATTATGCAGCTTAATTATAACAAGGCCTGATATTCAGGGATTTCAAAAAATATTTAAACAATACTTAAACATTTGAAATGGATACAGTAGAAAATAAATTTTATTCTAATATCTAGGATCTAGATTTTCTTATAATAACTAATTACAAACAAAATAAATCATCAAAATATTACTCAATTGTCTGCCAGGATTGTTGCTATAGCAACAACTTAACTTCTTACTTAGCAATGATTATATAATTATAAGATATCCATATAAAAGATCTTTGTTCTTTTAATGAAAACTAGACAAGAACTAACAATGACTGACATTCTTACACTGTAATATTAAATCCGTAAAATATAAATCATTTAGTTTAACAATAATACGAATCCTTATATGACACTACATGTAATTCAAAACTGAGTATGTTATGAAAGAAAAAAAAACTATTTTTTTGTATTTTGAAAATTCATCAGTAAAATCTAATAAAACAAAATTTTATAAACTGAAATGGTATTCAATTGTTAATAGAAAATGAAAACAATTTTAATAAATGTAGGAAATTAAAATCTACATTTTAACAAGGAAAATAAGTAATATTCTATAATGAAACTAGCTACAATAACATGTGAAGTCACCTAAACTTTCTTAACACGATTGAAATTACATTGGTATGGGGTCCAACCCGTAATGTAATAATCTAAGGCTTTAATAGATGTACAGTACAATCAGTGAAATCAACACATCATTCTTATACTAGAAAGCGTATCTCTCGAGCATAAAAACTTGCCGTAAACGTGGAAGTATGGAAGGTTCTATAACGGAACCTCCTCCTCTTCCATTCCACACCATACTACTAGTGACCTGGCCCCCATTTCAGCAACACTCAGAATTGCTGAACAGGCAAAAAATTATACATATACATATATATCCGTACATATACATATATGTATATCCTCTACTAGCTGCAACATCCAAACCACAAAAAAAGAAAGAAAAAAGGAATTCCTTTGGATGAATCTATTTTTAAAAACTGAATGCACATCTATATATATTTTTAATTTTGTAAAAGGCTTTCTAAGGCTATAAGCAGTTAATCAAAACAAAACAGAAACAAAAAAGAAAAAAAAATCACATATAAAATTCACCCAAGTACTTAACCCGCCCAATTACTACTTAATTAAACCTTTACCATTTTTTTTAATATTTTGGTTTAACATGCATCCAATGACATTGCTGCTGCCTTCCTCTTTGTTTAGAGTCACCATTTTGAATGTGACTGTAATGAAGAATGGAAACAAAGTGAAACTATTTTTGCAAAGCATTTATAGTCTTTTGACTTTTGACAGAGGCTATAAATAGAAGCAAAACAAGTTCCTCAAACATTGTTTTCTTGTTATCGTGTCTCAGAAATGGCATTTCCCTTTTGTTTTTTTTGAGTATCATGTTATACAGTATAATATGCATAAATATTACACTACAATGCATTAAAATAATTTTATATATAATCTATATATATCTATCTCTCTATATATCTCCAGTATGTGTGAGTTTTCTGTGTTTATTTGAGAGTTTGTCTTGTGCTGCCTATGGTTACTGTTAAGGTTAAGTGGGCCATTTCTGAGACAGCTTTGGTTTCGAAAAAAGAATGGTGCCCTTTGACTGATTGGTATTAGCGAGTAAGCAACAAAATGTGGCTCTGAAAATAATAACACTGAAGAAATAATACTCTACTTTGATGTACAGTCTATGGCACTTCATGAGAATCTTCAACAACATGGTTCTTAAAGCCATGATGTGCTTTAAATATACACAGCTATGGTTTTGCTTGGCACATTCATCTCTGTCAGATCCCTCCCTCGCCACCTCTTACAATCTATTACATTAAAAATATTACTCTTCAACAAAAATGACTGTGCATGCACACTTTCGTCTATAATGGCAATTTTAAATACAAGGTGCACCTTTGTTATTTGTAAACCTTGAAAGAAATAAACTTATTTTTTTTAAAAAATTATATCTTGGTCTACAGACGTACCAATACATGATAGAATCATGGTTACACCATAGTCTGTCTTTTCAAGATGGCGTGAGTATGTAGGAAATTAACTAGGTGGATGCATACCAAAATACATATGCATCTCTCTGTGCTAGAAAAGAGAGACAATGTTGTTCTTTTAGACATTAAGATCACCTCAGCACAAATATCAATTCAATATACAAAGTATCTAGGCAACAGTGTGCAGTGGGTTTCCATGTTGTCTTTTCATCTTGATAACATGCAATAGGTGGATGCTTTACAGCTGAGGGTTTGGCTGGGTGTGTTGCTTGACAGTATATACATTATGGCTAACGACCTCGTCCTTTATTCTAACCAAGCACACTGTCCTCTTCTCTTTAGTATGATCTATAAAAAAGAGGGAGGGGAAGAAGAATCGTGTTGAATAAAATGTCTCGGCAGAACCCTTCATACTCCCCCAATGCATTCCCTGGTGTCTTTTAAAGATTTCTTCTGAAAGGATAGGCAATTTGTTGATGTGAAACACATCTGTTTTTACCAGAATGGTCCCAGCATTGTAAACAAGTGAAACCTGGCATGGTTCTAGACAGTTTTGCAGTCCACGCTCCCAAACTATCCAGGAGTCAGGGACCAAGGTCCCTTACAATTAGAGAAGGCACACAGGTGTCACCCCCAATACTGGTGTTAAGTAAGGCCCAGCCTATACAGAGCTGTGTTTCAGGAAAAATGATTGGACTCCTTGCAATTAGAAATTTATGGAATAATGCACTGTGTTTCAACAAGAAACCAATTGTATTAATTAGCGGCTTAATAAGCTCAAGAATAATGGACTTTGGCAGGAAAAAAATACTTTTTTATCACTATAAATAATGCAAATTTTCTTTCTAAAGCTCAGAAAGAAATCTTGGACAATTTGGGGCCTGCTGGTCTTATACCAACATCCATCGATTAATTAGCAGGGTGCGCTTTTTACTGGGGTTCCTTGCTCATCAAATGAATGTTTTAATCAGCTGCCATTAAACACAATTCAGTGGGAGAGCAGACACAGTCGAGTTTATCATTCTTTCTCTGGTCCTTCAGAATAGCAGTAGACCTGGGAGATAATCTGGTCAAGACACATTATTTTAGAGATGAGGCCGTCCGGGAGGCTGACATGACTTGAAGCCAGTGAATGGAGGAAACGCTGCCTTATTGTGTCATGACATATTTGTGCCACTGTGGTCATCCACATTCTCACAGTAGATCATCCATTTAGCCAGCAAGGTACAATGGACTGTGGGGGTGGGGAGAGGGAGAAGCACGGAGCTCAGAGTCAGGGTCTTGGGTTCAAATGTCTGCTCTGCTGCTAATGTCCCGGGTGACCCTGTGTAAGCAATTTCATTTCATTTCTCTTGCCATTCATTTTTTCATCTATAAAATGACAGATCATGTCTACAATTTCAATAATCCCTGTAATCTGAGTCAAAGTGGAAACACTGATACAGTTTCCTACCACTATGCTCATCAGCTTGCATTTCTACAGAACTTTATGTCACTTGTTTCAACAACCCTATGAAGTAAGTGCTATTATTATCATTAACCTTTTACGTTTGAGGAAACTGAGGCAAAAAGAAGTAAAGTGACTTTTGCCCAGGGTCACAGATATTAATAAGTTTCCGAGACAGAATTCTGACTTAGGTCTGCCTGATCCCAGACCCAGCACTCTATCCACCATGCAACTAAGCTGGCTCAGCTACTGAAAAAGGCTTCCTAATGAGAAGTATAATAATTTTGGAATGGACACTTTCTAAGAAATTGTGATACCTAAAATCTTGCTTGTGTTAATAAAAAATTATTCTTGAGAAAGAAAAATAAATGGATCTTTAATTTTTTTGTGATTCTTCTATTGCAGATGGACTTCAATATTTAGCTAAATTTTAAAACTTATAGCTAGCTACCTGCATCTATAGACAAAATATACACATCAGATACGTAAAGTAACAGGAATAGGACTATTTTTTTTAACATGCTATAACTTACCCATCAAGATGAGTGTTGTGCCTTTCAAAATAGTCACTCAGAGTCTAGACACATATTCCAACAATGTAATTACCATCAGAGCCAGTATTCAAGCCACACAAGAAGGCCAGCCTCATGAATGCATAATCATGCAACTGTTCACCCGAAGGGGTAAGACCAAGCCTGATTATTCACCTGATTCAACAGATATGCCTCCTGGCTTCCTTCAAGGAAGGATCCCTTCCCTCCGTCGCTTCCCTCCAATTCAGCGTGTTGTTTTTGTCTTGTCTCCCCTATTAGATTGGGAGCTGCTTAAGGATAGGACTGTTTGGGTCTTTTTTTTTTGCATCTCCAGTGCTTAGCACAGTACCCGGACACAGTGGGTGCTTAATAAAAGCTTGCTGACTTGCATGAAATCTCCTTGTTCTCAAAAGTTATCCTTATCTTCTGAGTCCAAAGACTTTACTGTCATTGGAGATGTTAAAAACAAACAAACAAAAATGGTCCAAGAGGCTTCTCTGAAGACCATACCAAAGGTGAGGTCCAAAAAGAGGGTTGAGCAATGTTGGTTCTGCATTGTTGGAATAAGGGTTCAGCTTCACAACATGATTAACTCAAAAGGGACAAGACTCGATTGGTTGTATGCTTGTTTGCTTAAAAAACAATGGCCGTATGTCCTTGTTCCCCTCTGCTATTACCTGCATCTTCTCTGTTATTTATGTGTGCTCTCTCCCATTAGAAGGTGAATTCCTTGAGGGTAGGGACTGCATTTACCTTCCTTTGTTTGCCCAGGGCAAAAACACAGTGCCCCGCACATACCAACAGCTTAATAAATAGTTTTGGATTAAATGATGAATATACTTTGAATACAGTGCAGATATGGGGACACAGTTACACACACACACATATGTACATATATATTCATTATCTTTTTAGTACTCTTAAATTCTGAGGCAATAAATCTAAATAATAAATTAGGGCTCTATAGTTCTAAATTTTGCCTCAGAATTAGAATTAGGTTTCAATTTTTTCCTCTCTTCTTATAGTAATTTCATAATATAAAAATTTTATTTCATCTTGGTTTGCTTTGTTTCTTTCTCCTTTCTATTATGATTTTTATTTTAAGAATCATTATAACTTCTAGATGTGTCTACATTAACTATCCAGATATCTGTGATACAAAACATAAGGGCAATTAAAAAGTAAATGGATTTTTCCCCTTTTCAGAACATATCTAACATCTTTTAATAGCAATATTGCACGCTTATGTAATCTTTAAGAATTACAGGAAATACACAGCTACATAGAGAGGATGAGAAACTTACTGTTTGGTGATGAAATTTCTACATCTGGGTAACATACTTGTGGCTAGTCAGATGTTCGGCAGATATTATGGGTATCTAGCAAATAAAAAATCATTTTTAATGAATGACCCATGCAAGCCAGCCAACAACCAAGCAAGATAACTATCGCATCATTATTAAGTTGTAAGAAAAGTGAAGTTCAGCTGTGAGGTGATAGTTCTCAATCAATAGAACCATAAGGTAACGTCATGAATGCCAAAGTAGCAACTTCATTTTTCCTTGGTTTAACAAATCATTGTGTTAAGTAAGTACTACTCCACAAATGTAGATAAGTGTTACCAGTCGTTTAGAAGTAAAAGAAGTTAAATTACAAAAGTTCATGCAGTGCAGTCCCTTTTTGTTGGCCTATACACATCTGAGATTTCCTTGACTTGGAAAACAATGAGGAAGAAGAATGTTTTGCTTAAATTGTGCATCCAATTTCAGACATTCTCTCTCTGAACATGTCTGCAAATGTTGCAAAACTGGACCCCCAAAATGCAGCCATGAGTTGTAATAGAGCCGCAGAAAGCATGGCCACTCAAGGCTCTAGACAATTTGCAAGTGGAACTTTCCAAAAAAATTACTTTTATATCTTAATTGCATGTTTAGTCCCATTTCAAACAGAACAATAGTAGAGGAAGTGAGATACGATGCAGTAAAAAATAGATGTGAAAGTAGCTAGCTTCCACTATTCAAAAGAGCGGTGAACTTTCAATTTGTAGTTTTAACTTCGTCTAGAGCAAAACTTGGAGGAGTTAAACTGAGGAAGGCAGC
This sequence comes from Trichosurus vulpecula, assembly GCF_011100635.1. NCBI lineage: Eukaryota > Metazoa > Chordata > Mammalia > Diprotodontia > Phalangeridae > Trichosurus > Trichosurus vulpecula. Next base: position 429,097,368 of record NC_050576.1, read on the forward strand.
ATAGCCTACTGGAAACGGTCCTGGAGAACTCATGACACCTCCTCTTGGCTTTTCAATGTGTCATCTAGAGGTCCCGTCCTTTCATCTTTCCTAGTCTAAATTTTCTCATCAGTGAAAATAGAGAAAATTATCCTTGGCCTGCAGATCCCATAGGATGGCTGAGAGGACAAAAAGGAGGTGAGAGATGTGAAAGCATTTTCCCAAATGCAAAGGCAAGGGGGCCATTAAGTGTCACTGTCTATCCTGCTGGGGCAACTGGTTTGATTTCTCCTTGGATGTTCCTCCTTCAAATGACATCTTGACACAATATCACAACATTGGCAGGTAGCACTAAATGGGCTCCAAACAAAACGAAGCTTCTCATACCATTTTCCCTGCTGTTGCAGGACAGGATGTTGTACCCAACCGTGTAGGAGCATCAAGAATGGGACTGCAGAAACATACCAGGGACCTTCAGTACCCTCAATACCGAGGAAGGGCCAGAGAGAACTTTCTCCATGCATGCAGGTTACATGTGGTGGCAATGGCTATTCCCCAGCATTGCTGACATACTGTAAGCATATACATCACTATGTATATGTAGATATAATATATATGGGCATATATATGTATATCTAACTTTTCATTTTTTGGTCTCAATATTTTACCATGTTATGAGGAGCCCAAGAAAGTTATGCGTGAAATGGTCATAGCAAAATGCAAAAAATTGAAGTGTTCCTAGAGCCCAGATGGTGAAGGGAATGTGGAAATTTGTTTTGCCGTGGTTCTGCTTACACCAGCAATTCTGTGGTCATACATGGCACATGGGACAAAGAAGTTTCGATTCATTGATCTTTACAGTAAACAAGCCACTTTAGATGCATTAAGAAATGTCTTCTAGAGACTGCTTCCTGAAATGCCACATATGCTCCAGCTAGCGTTCTTGTAAATGAGTCTAACGGGTTCGTGGAACTGGGGATGAGGGGAAGGTATTGTGACAAGATTTCATTAAAAAAGAAAAGTAAATGGTTTTTTTGCTAAGAACTCTTTAAAGTTTGTCTGACAGAGTTTTGAAAAAAAGACAAAAATGACTTTATTATTATCTTAGCATTATTTGTTGAGGGTAGATTGATTTATAACTGAGAAATTTGGAGTCCGGGGCAAGTTCTACAAATTATTCCTGGATCGGGAAGCCTAAAGTGAATCTTCCACTGAGGTTGAGGGGAAGATGGTTTTGGGTGATGGGGAAAGGAATTGACCTGAGCTCATCATCTGGTAGCTTCTTCAATTACTAAATTAGTCATGCTAAGTACAAAACACTGCTGCTTTTATACAGCAAGTTTAGTCAGCACCTAGTAAATTCAATGCCCTCTGGCAAAACCCTCTTACTCCACCCTAGTTACAGTTTGAAAGTACACTGTGTACTGAAAAATCCAGCGCAAACTCCTACCAATAACTCCACATTCTTTTGACCTTCACATGGCCTTCCCTTCTCTCTACGGTTTTTGCATCCCATGGAATTGTAGCTCTCTCTCATCAAGTACTTTATCTGCACCTGCCTTAAAACTCAAGAGGTCTCCAATGGTGTATGACTGTAAATTTTGTCTAAAGGACACTCTTCCTACAGAACTTTTCTTTCATAAGGAGTAACCAAGAAGATATTTTATTTTGTAACTTCAAAGCTAAATAATGCAATTAATGACTCTTTTCACCTAGAATGTTCTGTTCTTTTCTTAGCTGCTCCATCATGAAGCACCAATTCTGGACACGGGAACTTTCTATTTCAAAGGGCTGGTCATAGATCTCATCCCATAACTCCATAAATCTCTATGATTAATAGCAGATGAGAAACCAGTGAACATACCAATTGTGGCATAACATTCTGATGCCCTTTAAGGACTATTTAAGGTAAGATTCTTCCCTCTGAATCCCTGGAGATTCCACAAATCTCTTCAGAGATGCTATATGAAACCTGAGCATTTCCTTTCAACAGGCAGCCTTTCAATGTATCTATTGAACCCAATGGGGTCATTTTTAAAGAACTCAGTTTACAAGTGTGGTCATTTGTGGCATAAAGAATGGATGTCAGTATTTCTCTCTTTCCGCACTGTTTCTTTGAAGAATAGTGCGGGTGTGAACTGAAAGATACCCTGCACCAAATGAGTTTTTCCTCATGTGCAGTTGGAGGAATACCATCTGAGCCCTTCTTCCGGTGCTCGGAATCTCTGCACAAAATGTTCAGACCAAGTCAGAAATGCGAGTGTAAATCCAATTTCCTTTCCGAATGTTGCTGCAATACCCTTGGAGCACCGAGCCAAGGCACAAAAGCATTCTGCCACTCATCAGAGAAAGAAGGTATAGGCCAACAAGAGGAATATTTGAGACCCCCATGCTTATTAAAAGCACCACCCCCAGCCCTCACGGACGTATGGCTCCTCAATGGGAGCGCAACGTGCACAAGGGTTGCTGGACTGAGCCCCATTAGAGTTGTGGGTTTTGGTTTTTATTTTTTTTAAAGAAACAAAGCTGTAAATTAGCAAACCTGGTTGGCTGTGGCTGATGCAGCGAAGGGAACACTTGTGGCGGATGTTGTTGTAGCGGACACAGTGGCTGGCGTAGCACCGTGCACCATGGGAACTTTCGGAGGGAAAATCATATAAGCAAACATACAGAAGAGTGTAGCAGCATGGAAACCATGATAACATGGGGAGGACCATCGGGCAGGGCATTTACCACAGCAGTAAGCCACGTGACGAGGCGTCGTCACCAGCAATGACATGCAATCACAGTGCAAAGCAGGACAACATTCCGGGGAGGAGGATGACAGGAGGAAGGGGCAAGGGGAGGGAAAAATGAAAGAGAAAAAAAGGGGAAAAAAAGCTTGTTACCATCAAATCAGGAAAACAACACAAACAGCTTTACTTGGCTAAGTCAACTTAAGAAACTTAAAATGAGCTCACATTTAGACATTCAAAATCTCAGTGAAAACACAGGTGTTTACTAAAGCATGTAAACTCTATTTGAATAAAAGTCTATTACCATATTAACTACTATAATGATAACACAATATATTACTTTTATGAGATAGATTTTTTAAAAATACCAGAACCCACAGTCCAATCAAAATCCACCAAAAAGATGACCAGAAAAACCACTATCGTGTGTAAAGGAAAACACCGATTACTGGATTTACTTGATCTATGTCAATTAAAGAGATGAACTGCATTTAATTGACAGGCATTTGTCAGTACAGGGGGAACTGATCTGCCCAAGAGCCACACGTGTTAAACTAGCAGTGGATTTTGAGGGGCTGTGGGGTATACCACCAGTTGAAGATAATCAAGAAATGAAGCTGGCACCTACCAACACTTGTAGCGGGTGTCATGCACAAGATTGAGCCTGCCCATCATGCATTGCAACAGGAAGGTGGATTTGAAAAGGGAAAAGAATTAAAACAACCCATCACACGTGTAATTAGGAAATTCTTTTGAACAAAGAAGAAACAAAAATGTTATTATGGGAACAGTGGCATGTAACCATCAGCACAATCCAATCATACAATGGCCCAGTGAGTGATATGTTAGCCCTGGTCCCAAGGGAAGATTAAAAGCCAACGTAAGAAGGGGCTGGTCCACTTCTGCTTCTCCTTACTGCTGTCTAGCATCGCTTCATAACTAAACATTATGGGAGTGGGGGAACCAAACATTTCTAGGCTACTGTCCAAAGAATGGTATTCTAATGGCTCACTTTCCTGGATCTGGGTGTACAGTAATAATGCATTAACTCTTTCTTTGGATTGGCTTAAATTAAATAATTCAAGATGTAATTTTCTCACAAAACATTAAAGAGTACCATAGACAAAATCGAGTTAACAACATAGTGAGATCAACGAAGCAGAAGTAAGGGGATTCCAATATGCTTACTTCCTTGTCCTTGGTCCTTAGGGCCTGGCATGATAGAGACACATCACCTGGGTATGGGGCTGTGCAGGGAGTGGGGTTAGTTGGTGGTGGTGGAGGTGAATGCAACCATTTTCTACACTTGTGAACTAAGATATGAAGACAACATGCAGTATAAACTGAGCAAAAAGTCGAAAACACGTCTGAATTTCCTCAGATGAAGAATTTAAAGACAACAGGATAATAAAAAGAAGTTTGGTCTTACACAGACCCAACCTCTTGTACTAGGGCTTACATTACCAGGAGAGCACTGACACATCCATGGCAGGCATATCAATGTGGACATTTTGCTGAGTTTATGATACTTTAAAAAGTGACTGGACTTCAATGCAAGCCTTACGATGCATGCTTTGGGGAAAACAAGTAAGGTTAAGCAGTGAGCAGATAAGGCCTCACCATTATTACTCACAAATCCTTCCACCAGCATATGTCAAAAGAAATAGGATAAATACCAAGCAGCCCTCTTTTTTTTTCCCTTGACACATGAGCAATGAAAATCTAATTCACTTTTTAAAAACCCTCCAGGAATAGGCATTTTCCCATATGCAAAATGACTTTTGTTAAGACAGAGACCTTTTAAGTAGCTGGATATAAAAAGATAAAATGATGCTATTTTTCAACCCTGAAATGTGGCATCTTGCATCTTATATACGACCTGCTCATGGCACCTGGGATCAATTTTCCTTCCAAAAGCATCTGCTAGTGGAATCTTTCCAGAAGCAGCCCTTCAGAACAATATCGTAAATGAGAACACCAAATGAGCGTGGCCATAGTGAGAAGGGCAGCAGGGAGGCTGTTGTCACAGTTAAGGGAGAATACTCAAAGAAAGCTCATACTGACATGCTGACTGCTGCTGTGTAATGGTTTGGGAGGCAGAAGCATTTTTCCCATAGAAGCAGTTTCATACGAGGTGGTTATGTTCCTAGGCAAGCTCAAAAAAAAGTTTAACTCATATTGCACCTGAATTAGAATGGTAGTGATAATAAATAGTTATCTATAAAACTTAAGGCAGTATAGAAATATGAGTTATTATTGTTTATTACTATTATGGCCATTATCTCATTGGTATACTGCTTTATGGTTACAAAACAATTTTCTCTGTGATATAGCCCGATAAATTGGTCTGAGCAAGGATTATGAGCCTCATTTTATAAATACATAAAACAGGGCTGAGAAAGAGCCACAAGGTCACACACATTGCAAGGGATGGAGCCCTGTCCAGGGACTGGACTCTATGCCTCCAAGTCCAATGCTCACCTTGTTGCTTTAAGAAAGCTAGAGCACTGAAAATACTCTAGAATGCTGGGAATCAAAGTGGCCAGTGGGGAACAGTATTAGATTTAGAACCTGGAGACTTGGGTTCAAATTTCTACCTTGCTACTCACTCTCTTTACGACTATAAGTAATCTAGTTAATCTCTCTGGGCCTCTATTTTCACATCTGTAAAAAGGAGTGATTTGGAGTCTATCATCTCTAAGGGTCCTTCCAGCTTGAAGTCTATCATCATCTAAGAGCAGAAATCTGTGAATCAGCATGTATAGGAAGGTTTTTATGAGAAAACGCATTCTGAGTTCCAGGAACGTGCATCATTTCTCCCTGCCTCCCATGTCTCATCTGCTCTTTTCCCTTCAGAGGGACACATGCATGGTTAAGAAGACCATACCCGATAAGGGAGTAAGTCAGTGAAAAAATGGAGATGTGCACAGGATTTTCATTGGTGGTTCATAAAATGGGCCAATGGGATATCAGGAAAGCCAGGAGTGCTGGTCGTGTATCAAGGGAAAGATTTTCCAAGGTAGAATAAGATGCCACTGTAGGCTATGATTGGGGGTGTCTGGGGGTTATGCCCCATTATTCTGGTTTGCAGTGCTTCAGAGACACTGTCTTTTCAGAAGAAAACAGATACAGAAGTGATTTATACTAGTAATAATGTGGAAGCTAATGCAAGACAAAACCATGAGCTAAATTTAAGGCTGTGGGGCAGGGAGCGGAAATTCATTAGTTCTTCTAATTACTCTGACGGAGGCGGGAAAGCAAATGGATATGGAGAAGGGGTATTTACTGGTAAGAGCAGCTTAAAGGTTGTGGAGTATTAGATATTTTTCATTATTCCGCGTCTATTTCCATGTTATAACTCATCTACCGCATTACGTCATTCCATGCACAATTAAAAAACAGTTAGCTTTGCGACCGCTTTCTAATACGGAACTGTAAAGCTTTTCATTTTGAAGATTACAATGTGTGTAGACACTTTGGGGAGGGATCAGCCACAGATGAACGTAAGGCAGCAAGGAGGATACTTGCTAGAGGCAATAATTCACCAAGAAGAAAAACCTGATACTGGAGGAGCCATTTGCGCATAAAACAAGCCCCTGTGAAAGACCCTTAATATACCTCTTTACTTCCAGTGGATGGTTTGTTAACAAGGAGGGATAAATAGCACACTGGCTGCTTAAACGCTCTCCCTCACTCTCCAGCCTAAGGCAAAACTGCCCTTCCAAGACCATTTTCCCTTCAATTAAGTAGCCAAATTGAGAATTTATGAGAGAATGTCTCTTTTAAAACCAATTTTTTGTTCTGATGGAAGGACAGGGCCTGGACTTGTCATTTGGCTTGTACAGCAAGCTCCCAGGTAAAGAACCTCCCTCCACAAGGGGACCCTTCTCTGCAATTTAGAGTCTTAGAGGTTTTCCTAGAGGGGTCCTGGCTACAGTAACCCAGACATCCACTATGCTAAGCTACCTCCCTCTGATTTTCTAAACTGTTTCCTGATTGTGCATTGGCAAGGAAAGGGGAAAATAATTTGTAGGATGGTACTTTTCAAAATGGAGGCATCTATAATGTTTATTTATTTAGGGGCAGCTTGGTAGCACAGTGGCTAGAGCTGTGGGCCTGGAGTCAGGAAGACCCAAAATCAAATCCGGCCTCAGACACTTATTAGATGTGTGACCTTGGGCAAGGCATGTAATCCCTGTTTGCCTTGGTTTTCTAATCTATAAAATGGGGTTGATAAAATCCTACCTTCTGCTATGAGATAATAATCATAAAGCACATAGCAGAGTGCCTGGCACAAAGGGAACTCTATGTAAATGGTAGCTATTGTTAGTTTAAATATAGAGATGGATAGATGGATGGATGTATATGCATATGTGTATTTATGTGCATATATTCATGTGCATATCTGAATATATATATGTATATGCAAATATGTGTGTCGTATGTGTGATATACATCTGTACAGGTTGTCCCAAAAGTCTTAGGACAGTTGTAACCTTCAAAAGCTTAAAAATGACCTAAGACCTTTGGAACACACACACACACACACACACACACACACACGCACACGCACACATATACACACTTCTAATGAAAGGGAAAAACAAGGGAACAAGGAAGAAATTTTATGTTTCAGATACAAATGTACCAGCAATCTGTGATTTCACAGGTGAGATGCAGATGACAATCCCTCATGTGTAAAAGTCAGTTGTTTTTATGCGCTGATGTTGCTGAAAAAATTCATCCCCCACTGGGCAACATTTTAGTGATGAGAGTCTCATACCCGAGGGAGGCTAGTGTTCCAGCCAAAGGCAGCAACCTCATTAGGGCCATACACACAGCCTGTTGAACTTGATAGGACCTGCCAGAACTTGGGTCCCACTGCCCTCATCTTGGAGTGTCCAGGGCCTCGAGTGCCCCCCTTAGGGTATACAGAAATACGTAGGACATCCACGGCAAATGGACAGCTGAATTCTTTACCATAATGAAGTTTCAAATGTACTCAAATTTTGAATCCTTTACTGACCCAGTGTCCAAACTACAGTGTTTTCCCACCCAGTTTCAGAACTAGAAAACTTTAATTGTACTAAAGAATTGAGATAAACCAACTAAACAACATTAATTTGCTTACATAGCCATCCCCTATTTAAGCCTGGAGGACATGAATTAGAATCCTCTTTCACAAATATGTCAATTAACCTGCAATTTTGACATTGGGCAGTACCAGTAGATATACATACATACATATATATATATATATGTATACACACATGTACATGTATACACATATATATGTATATATATACATATATATATATATATATATATATATATATATATATATTTTTTTTTTTTTTTTTAAGTTGGATCCATGATTCCTTTGGTATAGAAAGCTTCCAGTGAGGAAACTCCCTCCATCAATGCAGACTGGCACTTGCTCTAAATAGTGTTGCTTGGGGGCACTGAGAAGGTACATGACTTTACCAAGGTCACACAGCCAGTATGTGCTGCAGTAGGCCCTTCTATCCAGTTTTTCCACACTGTTATGATGGGTCCTCTAACTACTATTTCTTTCTTGTAGCTATAATAAACCCATGTTCATTTTAGGAATTCTCCAAGATCACAAATGATAATGTTACAGAACTAAATTAATAAGTATTTTTCTGAAAAATATTCAGTGGAATCATGGTAGGAAAACAAATTCATTTTCAAATGTTCATTTATAGTTTCAGCTACTTTAATGGGGGAAAAATGGAACCATGTTTGAGTTTTAACCACTGAAGGAAATTGACAGAGGGTTTATGTCTCTAGTTGAGTCTGAAATTAACTGGGATCCTGGCTTTATATATTCATGGGGACAAATAGAGAAAAAGAGCAGTAAGTAACATGTTTATTTAAGGTAATACAGTGATTGGAATCAGTGGACAATCTCTTTGCAGACCTATAGGATAGCTGGTGCCATCTTCTCTCTTCAGTTTTTCTCTACCTACCTTTCAAGGGAGATAAACGAAAACAGAAAAATCAACCCTCTAACAAGGTGCCACTTCATATATTCCTGATGAACAATTATGAAATCGGTAAAGGTCTTGGAGCAAGAAATTATAAAATGAAATAGGTATTCAGACAGTAAGAAGAGAGGAAAAAGAGATGAGAGCTTAATTTAAATGTTCATTTTAAAAAGGACCCATTTCACACAGTCCATAATACATTAAGAAAAATACTAAAGTCCACAGAAATCATCTCACGGGAAGTCAGCATGAGATGCAAAGTCCCTGTTCTCTTACTGAACAATCACAACAAAATTGGACTTCCACATTTGGTTTTGTCTAGTTCTAAAAACCTGGTTGTGAATGTAGATTGCCTGCTTCATCACAGTGTAACCAACTAAGCTACAGAAAGGTCATGGCCACTCTCTGTAGGCAAAGCCCCAGCTCCTTACCTGGTGGGAGAAAGGCTGTATGCTGTTGTAACTGCATGTTGGCAAGAGCCTGCTGGTATTGGAAAATACCAGTGTTAAAGACCGCCGTGGCACCATTGGTTTTTTCAAGAGCAGGCCTCTTTGGTAATGGGGGAAGAACAGCTTGAGGGATTCCCTGTGTGGTGAATGAGTATAAAAAACAAAGACCAGTAAAAAAAAGAAAAGAAAAAGAAAAAAAAATCAGTAGAAGGCTCAAATAGTTAGGGAGTACCATCTTTTTCCATGAGCAAGCAAGCAGCAGAGCAGACTTAACTAACCAAAAAAAAAAAAAAAAGCAAGATAAAAGCTTTAAAGGAAGCATTACTTTAGTCTAAGAAAAAAAAACACACTAGTTAAAGAAAACACGTTGGAGCCATATGTTATTATGAACTAAAGTGCTTCAGTTACACAATGCTTCGGGCTTACAGTAGGAAGCCATTATTTTGGAAAAAGGACGAGGTGTGCTGCTAGCTCCATGAGCGGGTTAATCGTCATCTTACTGATAGAGTGACTGCGGCAGGGAAGCTCCATATTACTCTGCTCCCACCTGCCCCGGCCCGCCCCCCATCTAACTCAACATGCAGATGGTACCAAGGGCATGCAGGTACCTCACCCCTGAGCTACCTAAGGCCAAACTAGAGAAGAACCTCCCTGAAGCCATGCCAACCAAACCGATCGATCCATAGTCAGTCATAGATAGAACTGTAACGTCCTCTACGTACTTTATCAAAACATCTTACAATGCAGTTAAACTGAATGTGGGCCAACGGACTTTAAGAATCTTTGGTTGGTTGGTTGGTGGACATACATAGATTTACTTTGTAGCATTCCCCACTAATCATATCAGGAAACCACACTCAGTTTTCCATTGTATTTTAAAACTTTACAACAGAATAAAAAAAAAGAAATATTTATTTTTTTAAATAATTAAAAAAAACTCATATCTACAATAAAGCTACATGCCAAGCTAAAAGGTGAAAGGTCATAGTACCAGGTCAAAGGTTGCCTCGAGGGGTCGCTTCAGTGATTTGACAGCCGACTGAGTCTTAATTAGCAGGCAGCGAGCACATGATGGCAATGGGCCAGTGGGGTTCAAGCGCATTAACATAAACAGCAAGCAGAGGTGCATCATGGGGGCAGCAGTGCATTTTTGGGTAGGTGAGAAAAAAACAAATAAAAAAACAAATCATCGGAATGCCATATACAACGAATAACAAGACTAAGCATGCACAATAAAGGCACTACTAAGTTGTTATTGTGAGGATACAACCTCTATGTAGTTAATTACAAACAAGATATTCTAACGGGAAAAAAAGAGTGAAGGAAGAAATAGGAAAAGAGTCTAACTTCTGCATTTTTTTCTCTCGAGTATCCATTAAGAAACACAAAAAAGAACTCTCATATTTTACTGGGCTACAGATATCACACAACAATATTTAATAAGAACATTTTAATGATCAAATTAGATATTTATGTAAAAAAGACAACATTAACAACAGCTAAACAAGGAACAGAGAATGAACCTATGAAAATCAGCTATTAGATCACATTTATAATGTACCTTAAGAATACATTTTCTTTTCATCATTAACCTGAAAGGCTCCTTCAGAAGTACTGTGGTCCTTCTACTCTAGAAAATGATAGGTGTGTGCTTCTCCAGCTTGAAGTTATTCTTAGGTCATAATGTTATTCAAGACAATCAAAATAGTAAGTTATTTTTTAAATGTCCTACTTAATGTTTGAGACTATTTGCTTGATTCTGTTCTCCTAAAGTGTTCCAGACTGCATAATTGTTACAAAGTGAGGCAGAAGAAGGAAGAATCTCTGGTGTGTACAAAAAGTGTATACACCAAGGGAAAAAGAATGATTGATTAGAATGGGTGCAGAAATGCTGGTGATATGGTTAAATTTTGAAATAAACATGCTGCTTCTTACACTCCACAACTTTCAGGAACAGAGTTGTAACTAGGAAGGTTTGTGCCTGGAGGAAGTGCCAAGAACCAAGGCCAATTCAATGTGCATTTATCCTCAGTTAGGGTAGAAGGAAGAGTAGGGTAGGATGAGGAAGGAATTCACCTCAAACCAACCTTTGGTCTTCCTCTTTTGGCTAATTATTCTTGCTCATTAGGTACTCTATTGTTGCTATCTTCCTGAAGCACAGCAAGCGGTGCTCAAGACCTCAAAATTCATTATGCTAGCAGAACTCTGATGGTCACATCTTTAGTTACAACTCTGATTCAGAATAGTGGAGAGTAAGTTAGGTAAAGGATTTTTTTTAAATCAATTTGAAACTGTTTAAGAGCTTCTCTGAAAACATTGGGATACACCTGGACAACCTTATTTCCAGCAAAAAAGGTTTTCAATATAACAGAAAACAATCAAAATTAATAAACAAATAGCATATTTTGTTTCCTTTTTCAAATTTTCTTTGAAAAGAGAAGCTGCTTCTCTGACTTACCATAGCAGCTGCGGTGGCTGCAGCCTGGGCAGCTGCAGCCTGGTTGACCTGGTATTGGGCAGCCTTGATCTTGGCTTGTAGATGGGCAGGAGGGTGAAAATATTTGCACTTTTCCCGAGAGCATCTCCCTTTAATGTAATCCATGCACACGGTGACAGTGTTGTCATTGGTATCAATCATAGCACTGTCAGCTGGATGAGCAAATCGGCAGTCATTTTCTCCTCGGTTACAATTGCCTCGTTGATACTCTCGACACACCTGTAGGGTAATGGAGGGAAAGACAATTAGGAAAGTCTTGCCAAACAGAATCTTTCTCAGCTTGGGATTAACTTTGAAAAAAAGGAATACAGAAAAAACAGAAAGATTCATAGTTTGAATATTAGAGTATTTTATAAATGAAGTACCTGAGTAATTTGCAAATAAAACCTCAGAAACAGAAATATATAACTTAATTGCTACTTAGTACTACAAATAGTATCCATCTTGAAAATGTATCCTTTAAAAAGAGAATACGGAGCTATGCAGCATACCTTCTTTCAAATAATCAAAGATTTATTAAGCAAATTTGATAATACACAATACCAAGGATACGTCAATCAGCATTTAAGTGCTTATTATGTGCCAAGCATTGTACTAATCACAGAGAATGCAAAGAAGGCAAAGACACTGTCCCTGCCCTCAATAAGTTTACATGCAAATGGTCCACAAAACATGTAAATAACTATGTACATACAAGGAGATTTGGGGGAACTCAGGCAGCAAGCTGAGATTAGCAATAGGTATACATCATCTAGGAAAGCCTGGAGAGATCCATCAGCAGGAGGGCTGCAGGCTGGTGCATTTTCCATCACAGCCACTGTGGGATAGCACCTGCTAGGTTACAGAGGGCTTGTAATCTGTGTCAGTGGAAGCAGGAGGGCCCGATTGACAAAATTACGGATCCCTGAAGCATGGAAGAGGAAATGATCAAGCTGAAAATGCAAATAAGTTCTATCCCATTGGTTAATTTCCACCAGACTGAGATGTGGACGGAATGACTAAGATTAATTAATTAACAATTGATGAATTTTCATTGTTGCTATATGTTATTTGCCCATGCATTATTACAATCCCCTGCTCTTGTATCTAAACATGTCTTATATTCAAGGCTTCCATGATATTTATTTCTAAAATTTAGCATTTTGAAATTGGTTAAAATTCACCTTAGCGACTGGGTCACCATTCAACACACAGACTTTTATCCCTCTATGTATCCCCCATGCCCAGCACAGTGCCTGGCTCCCATCAGGTACTTATTTACTAAATGCTTCTTAGATTTCACTAAATTCAACCATGTTGTTCCCCACCCCACTACTTAATAAATTCCAATGGATTAAATATAAAATCCTTCATAACCTGCCCCTCCCCTTTCTAGTCTTCTAACACCTTACACTCTCCTCCCCACCCATCTACTCCTTGAAGCAGTGACCCAGCCTCTTCTCAGCAACCTGAACAAGACATTTCATCTCCTAACTCCACCATCATCCCTTTCCTGCAACATTTTCTCTCCTGGCTTCCCTGGATTTCATCAAGTGCTAGCTAAAATCCCAGCTTCTACCAGAAGTCTTTTATCACCACCCTTAATTCCAGTGCCTTCCTTCTGTTGGTTATTTGTGCTGTCTCCATCTTGTGGACCGTGAGCTCTTTGAGAATAGGGTCTGTCTTGCTCGCTTGTATTTGTATCTAGAACCTTAGTGTGGAGGCTAGCACATAGTAGGCACCTAATGAATGCCTATTGACTGACTTGACCAGGAAGGTGCTGATGGACTGACTCATCAAAGGCACTGCTACTTACTGAGCTCTTCCAATCTTTCTCCACAAGAGGGCCTCCGAAACACATAATCTCCTTACAACCCTTTTTCCACAGGAATCCAAGGAAACATTTTCACTTTTGGACTTCCTTTTCATATTCTGGGCAAATACAGACCCTGCGTTCTTTATTCTTCTAATTAACATACAAAGAAGAATTTAAAGCTTGTAATGACTTAAAAAGTCAAAGTATTTTCTGATTCACACATGCCGAGTAATTAAATTGGAAATCTATGTGTATTTCCAAGTGTTCTGACCCTGTGATTATGATTAAAAGCTGCATGCCACTGATTAAGAAAAGGCACCAAAAGGTGGCACACAACACTGTGTGCTTCCTTCCATTATTAATCCCAAAACGGCCACTCTACTCCCTCTTATTCAAGAACTGCTCATTTGTTCGTCAGCTGCTTGGAACCTGGAAGGCATTTTGCTAAGGAGCAATGTCTTTGAGAGTAGGAATTGTTTCCCTGTGTGAATCCCCATAGTTGGTACAATGCTGGGTACATGGGATACGCTAAATAATGCTGCTTGGTTGGCTGATTGGCCAGAGGAAGGTTTCCCAGTACTGATGTTTAAGCCCTCACATAGGGCATAACTGTGAGTACCAAAAACATCTCTTTCCCTGGGCCAATGGAATAGCCAGATGGAATAGCCAGGCCCTCCTTCCTCTTCTCCCTAACTTGCTTAGAGGTAGGAAAGTGCCCTTCAAGGGTAGAGCCTGGGCTGGGACGGGGTCTGGGAATCAATCAAACATTCAATCAAAAAGCAAGCATTTATTGTGAGGTGAAGATTTTGGTGACGAGGGAGGTGAGGGGTGGGAGAAGGGATTCATTCCTAGAGGTTTGCAATAAAGATCTTCGGAGAGAGATTAAGGCCTCCACCCAGGGAAACCTTTGGGGATTAGTTCCAGGGATCCTTCTCAGTCCTGGCCAGTTCCCCAAGGATCTTCTTTTCTTCTTTGGGGGTCTAGGGCCCACTTTTTCATGTCCCACTGCCACTTCTGTGTTCCAGCAAGGGTTTCTCCTTCTTCATTGTCCCACTAAGGTACAGAACAAGTCTAGTGCATAACTCTACAGTTTCTACATGATTTTTACTGTTAAGGGGACAAAGAAAGGGAATAACAAGGTAACCCCAATGCTTTTTCACTCATCCCATGGAAAGACAAAGTCACACAAAGCATACTAACAGTGAGTACTTTGTACATAAGGGAGGGCAGAAAGATTCATAGGAAATCCAAAGCTAGACTCAAGTTGTCCCAGACATTTCAGCATTGCCAAGTAGTAGAATGGGTCTCTGGGGGTGAAGAGTAGGCCAGGGCTTCTGGGGTAGGAGAGGCAAGGTGAGGAGATGGGGGCACTGCCCATAAAGACCCCTCTAGGGGAGGAAGAATAAGTTAAAAGGTGCTGGGGGGTGGGGGGAAGGAGACCTGTAGCCTTACTCCAAAGCCCTTCCCTGAAGGGGGTTGAGTGAGGGTAGAGAGAAGAAAGCAAGAAAGGAAAATCTGGCTTGGCAATGATTTGAGCAAAAACGAAGATGAGGACGGAAAGGTGATCTGTTGACAGAGACACTGTAGAGAAGAAGGCAAAGGTAACCGGCAGTAAAGGGACCAGAGTGCTATCAAAAGCACTGTGAAAATGAATGATTGACCTCTCTTTGGCCTGGACAAAATTCAGTGAAATGACCACTGAGGAACTGCACAGTCAAGAACCCAGAATAAGCCTGTTCAGTTGGATTATGGCCCAACTTATTGGAATAAATTTGGGCTAATGGTACAAGAGAATGACCCTTGGGACTTAGGTCAGAGAACCTGGGATCACATCCCAACCATGCCAATGTACTATCTGTGAGATCTTACCCAAGACAATTAACCCATGGCCCCAGGCCTCCGTCTTCTCATCTGTAAGATGGGCTCTGAGGTCCCTTCTAGCTTGGCTTCTCTAATCAGACCATTTCAAAAGAATCCAAATCAAACATGTGACACTCCGTCCCTGCTTTGTTAAGAGTTCTGATGAAGGATTTTTAATAGGCAAAAATAACCTATATTGCAAACGTATTATTATTTTATTCAGCTGAGCCAGGTAGAGCCAGCCACATCTACCATGCAGCTTTCATCTGAAAGAGGGTGACACGATATATGTGATTTGTTATTGGTATTGTTAGCTCTTCAGAGATGAATGGTTTCAGGCATCTCCTAATTTGCTCACGAAGGAATTGATGGCAAGTGAATTATTACTCTGTCCTGGTAACTGGTCTTACCCAGGTAAGACCAGCAAAAAAGATAAACTAAAGTCTGACACTCTTTTTGTAAGAACCTTTACATGACTTCAGAATCCTTAAATTAAATTATTTGTTCTTTAGTTGTCTCAGTCGGGTCCAACTCTTTGTGACCCTATTTGGGGTTTCTTAGCAGAGATCCTGGAGTGGTTTGTTATTTACTTCTCCAGCTCATTTTACAGGTGAGGAAACTGAGGGACAAGGGGTTAAATGATTTGCCAAGGGTCACACAGCTAGTAAGTGTCTTGAGACTGTATGTGAACTCAGGAAGATGAATCTTCCTGACTCCAGGCCCAGTGCTCTGTGCGCTATGGCACCACCCATTACCAAATGATTTTAGAATCAGAGACCTAGAGTTGGAAGGAAACTTAGCAGTCCTGTAGTACTACTTCCTTCTTTTTCCAGAGGAAGAAACTGAAGTTCAGAGAAGTTTTAGACTCTCACTGGTTCCATGTAAGGAAGACTATAAATATAGTAAACCATAGTAATAATATAAATAATAAAACCATGTGATTACAGCAATAGATTCTGAAAAGGCTTTTGGTAAAATTCAACACTTATTTCCATTAAAAATGTAAATATCAGGGAAAAATGGAAATTAATAGAGTAAACAGCATTCATCTAAATCCAACTCAAACATTATATGAAATCAAGAAAAAATTAGAGGCCTTTTCAATAAGATCAGGGATAAAGCAAGGACACCTTTTATCAACACTACTATTTAACACAGGGTTAGACATGCTAGCTCTAGCTATCAGACAAGAAAAAGAAATTGAGGGAATAAGCACAGGCAAAGAGAAAACCAAATTATTGCTTTTTCAGATGATATGAAGGTTACTCAGTGAACCTTAGCAAATCAACCAAATTAACTAAAATAATAGCTTTAGCAAAGTTGTAGGAGATAAGGCTAAAGATCTCAGAAGAAGTAAATTGTAGGGCCTGGATATGAGGCCAGGGGAGCAGACTCCAAAACAAGTGTTCTTTCCACTGTAGCAGAGTAGAAGATTTCAGCATAATTCTTCCAGTCTATAAATTAGGTTCCAGGGCTTGGTTTTTATGAATTAAGAATTTTCTTGCTTCCCACAAATGCTGATTTTCCTGAATTTATACTCCCAAAGGAATGGCAGTATGTCTTCCTGACACTTTACTTGTAGCAAAAATTTTCTGTATATTGTATTTCTGTCCAGTTTAGTATTGCTCCCTCTCTCACTGCCCATGTATGCCTGGAATGTACTATGTCCTCACCTCCTCCTCTCAGGTTCCCTAATTTGTTTTCTTCAAAGCTAATCTCAAATGCCATTTCCTATAAGAAGCCTGTCCTGACCTGGCCTGGTGTTATTGCCACAGTTATGTTGTAAATAATTTGTGTTTACATACCTGTGCATGGTATTGTTGTGTCTCCCATCCCCTACCACAGAATGGAAACTTGCTGAAGGCAGATACTTTCATTTTTGTCCTGGTCTCCCTAACGTCTACCATTGTAGGCACATGGTACTATCTTAAGAAACGAGTGAGGAATGAATAAATGAATGGATAGATTGATTTAAGTAATATCCCAATGGAAAGTGGTTTTCAATAACTTTCAGCAACATTTAGACGTGTCTGAATATATGTTAATATATCTTATTAAAATGAGAATGACCTTCAAACAGCCCCAAATTCCAATCAATTTCAGCCCTTTCTAAGGCTTTAAGGAATTCCATGTGCTCCTTAGGCCCTACTAAGATGGGAGGTTAGATCAATAAACAGTACTAAAAAAATCATATTATCTTTAAACACCCCAAAATATAAACCTATTTCATCCTTTTCTAAGGCTTTAAGGAACTCAACTCACTCTTTGGACCGTTTTGTCCTCCTCCCTAAATTCCTTGACTATTATTTTTTTTTCTATTCATCTACATTTCCACTTTGATGGACAGTTGGAATAGACAAGCAGCACTAAAAAAACACACCGTGACATGATTAGCCAGACTGAGGACCTACAGGACAGCCCTTAAAAAAAGCCTCTGTTCAAAGAGAAGGACTTCTGGACCACTAAGGCTGGGAAATATGGCTGAGCTTTCCACAACACAAAACCAAGCCCTAGAAGCTTTAGAAGCTCCAACCTCTGGAAGTTACCATGCATACAACATGGGCTCTGACTGCTGAGTCAAAACTCCTGACGCTGTCGCTGTAATAGACTTGCACAAAATCATGAAGAATGTTTCATGTGTAAAAGAAATATCCCCAACATGTTATTAGCAAATTAGAATTTGAGTCATTGTGCAAAGTAGGAGTACTTTCAAGCCTGGATGAAATGAATCCAGCCTCTTTGCTGAAGAGGTACAACATTCTGATCTTTGGGAATGTGGCATGCCCGGCTCTATACTTTAGCTAATTAGAAAGCAGATGTTTAATGATGTATCCAAGCCACTAATGATAAAGTATGAAAAGAATGCCTGTGTTGCATGCCAAGCCAGATTTATGCAAACAAGTTATGCTGAACAGTATGCATTTGTTTTAATTAAATTGAAGTGATCTACCAACAAAACTAATGGGTTCTTTTCACAGTATTAAAATAAATTATATCAAAGTATATAATGACGCTATTTTTAAATTTGTTTACATTTCTGCACAAAAGTTAGGTGAACAATTCAATATTCTACAAAATTGCAAAGGGAGAAAATGCTAATAAAAAGTGGTAGAAAGAGCCCCAGGTCAGAAGCTGGAGGACTTCTGTTTAAGTGTGATGACCTCCAAACAAACAGTAGTTACTTTTATCATTTTAAATTCTCCATATTATGGTAACATGAAACGAACCAAAAAAAAAAAACAACATTGAACTGCCCTGAAAAGTTAACTTCCTGATCAAAGACAGGTTCTAGTCCAGGGTGAAGGGGGTGTGGGAAGATGCAAACTACCTATCAGCAGAGCTACGAATGAGGAGACTGGAAAATGCCTTGGAATCACACTAGAAAAGACATTAAACCACTTGGACCCTTTAAAATCTCAATCCCATTTTTGGGTATGTATCCCAAGGAGCTCAAAAGCAGAAGGAAAAGACCTATCTGTTCATAGTAGCACTTTTTCCCAAACAAAAACCTAGAAATAAAATGGATGCTCATCACAAGGTACTGTCTAAACATATAGTGGTATATAGATGTAAGAGAATAGTATTAGACCACAAGAAATTATGTGTGTGAGCAATTCAGAGAAGCCCTAGAAGACCTGCCTTGACTGACACAAAGTGAAATCACTAGAGCAAAGGGGACAAATTATATAAGGTTCATAATAAGACATTTAAAAAAACACAGTGCCAAAATGAAGCAAAATCCAGATTGATTATGATGATCTGTCTTGGCCTTAACAAACACAAGATGAAACACTTCCTCTCTCTCAGTAGAGGTGGAGGATTACTTATTCAGAATACTGTATCTGCTGCTGGACATGGGATCTGAGTGATGGTCACTTTTACTTAACAGTATAAGCTACAAGGGCAACTAGGTAGTGCCATGGATAGAGGACTGGGGCCGGAGTCAGAAGACATGAGTTCAAATATGGTCTCAGATGCTTACTAGCTGTGTGACCCTGGATAAGTCATTTTACCCTGTTTGCCTCAGTTTCCTCATCTGTAAAATAGAGATAATAACCCCTATTTTATGTATCAAATAAGATAATAATTGTAAATCACTTAGCACAGGTGCCTGGCACACAGTACACCATTAAGAAACAATGTGAAGTAGTCCAGTCCCTTCATTTTACAGATGAAGACGTGAGCTCCCCAAGGGCAGGGGTGATCTAATTCACCCCAAATGTGGCTTTTGTTTCGTCAATCCTCAGTATCTAACACAATGCCTAACACACAGTAGGCACTTCATAAATGCTTACTGACTTAAGTAGAAAACTATGGCATTTCTATCATTTGGTTCCCAATGCTCAATACTCCACTTTCTAACACATCTCTCAAATTAATCACAGAGATTGCAAATGTGGGGGAAATACTGTGTTTCTATCTTAGTAAAGGAGATATGACTACATTTTAAAGATCTATTCTAAAGTCTCACTAAAACAACTGATTTGTTTAATCTTTCGACGGGCCTAGTGATAAAACCAAAAATCTATTTTAAGCTATTCTCCCTAATTTTCTGGAAGGACTAAAAAAGGAGACAGCAAGTAGCCCCAGATCTCCCTCTAGTACAGTCAACATTACAAAAGTCATTTCCCTCAAAATTATTCTAGCCAAAGCTCAATTTCCTCATTTGCAATGTATGGCTAATAATTATATCTACTTCCAGGGTTGTCATGAGGTTCAGATGAGATCATTTACATGTGTAAGGTTCTTTTCAAACTTTAAAGCACTACATGAACATTAGATCTTATTAGTATCATCATTAATTAAATTACAATTGGAATACTTATCTGTATTTAGCAATATCTGCATCTCTAACCCTGCCCCCAACCAAGCTTCAGCCCCTCACCCCCTAATTGTTCAGGCCAGAGCATGCGCAGATGGGATCATTCGATTCTGCTCCCAAAAGGCCTACAGAGCTTCTTTTAGCTGCGCTGATAACGGATGTGGTTTCCTGACTTGTTCTTGTTGTTACTACACATTTGTGAGTCTGGTGGAAGCTAGGACAAAGAGTGTTGAATGGTGGGAGTTATCCAAATAATGTTAGGACAAGCTCAGAGAGCAGAAAAGTCCAGGGGAAGTTCTCTGAAAGAGAAAAATCCATTTGGAAAAATTAATACTGTTGTCCCAAATGTGGCTAAAGTGAATAAGGTATACCCAAGAACCTGAGTTCAAATGTATGGACAACCATCAGGAGCTTCTTCAGAGATAGCAGGGGAAAGACACACACAGAAGTGGCAGTTTAAGTTAATGGCAGGGGAGGGGGCCGCAAAACCAAACTTCAAAGAGGAATGAAACTCCAGAGCCCCCGTAGTGTCACAGGGAGACAAACTACATGTTGGTGTCATATAACATTCATTCATCCTGCTGGAGGGAAAGCTTTGGCTGAGGCTAATTCAGTCCTTTTCCCAAGGACCACCTTGTTCATTTTCCTGTCAACCAATCAGGTCCTAATGATGAAGGACTGACTAATGAAAGGATCTGTGTTAGATGGTGAGTTATAATTATAAAGGTAATCTGTGGTTTCACTGGTATAGCGAACTCCCAATATGGAAATGTCATTTCCCAATATAGGTCGGCCCCTCTCTCCTGTATTGTCTAAGAGCCTAGACCAGTGAGAGGTTGAGCCACCTGCCTGGGGTCACCCAGGTTGTAGGCATCAGAGGTGGGAAATGGACCCAGGTCTTCCAGGCTTCATGGCCAGCTCTCTATTTAATATGCCTAATGACTCTCATTCAGCTGCCAGATGATACAAAAGAGGAACAATTTGTTTGCGCTTAAAAGATTTACTATCCTTCCCTCCAATCATGTTCTAGGAAAGGGCCCTATCCCAATGATTCCAAGTCCTGCCTTTAACCCCCATAAGGAAGGAACATCATCTCAAGTATGTTGTGGCCACATGATGAAACATTTGTGGCTAGGGAGGCAACATGTCCAAGATAAATTTTATTCATGTTTTCAAGTCACAGATAAAAAATATGAAACAATACTGACTTCTGTTTTCAACCATAAATCATGACTTGTGGAGCAAATTTACAACGAGTCATCAGAGATACCAATGGGACCATCTTAAATTCTCAATGTTCTCTGCTCTTCTCATCCATCAAAATAGGGCTCAGAGTCATATAAAATATGGTCACTGCCATTAGGCATTTAAGCAAAGAAGAAATAGCCTTTGCTTCAAAATTGCTGGCGGTCCTCTGTCCATTTATTGGTCTCCGGGTATGTTGTAATCTCCCAGAGACAGTGAGGGCTGCCGGGCTATGCACACACACTCCACCTGCCACTGTGGCATTAGGAATCCAGGTATTAGGAATTCTGAGGAGTCAGAAACAAAAGAAGAAAGGTAAAAAGAGCCCCAGTTAACTGACAATTGCCCTAGGGACAATTTAGGAACTGGTCTGAGTACAAATTGTAGATGTTCAGGAGAAAATTAATTATTCATGTCACAAATATTTATGGGTACAAGGTATGATGATAGTACAGGGTATCATGACAGGTTCTATGAAGGACAGGAAAATGAACACAACATTGTCTTTGATCTCAAGGAACGGAGGCAGCATGGTTCGATGGAAAGAACACTGACTTTTGAAGAAGAGCGTCTGGGTTCAAATGCCACCTCTCAAATTCCTGCCCATGTGACCTCAAGCAAGTCACTGTCCTTCATGAGGACTAAGTTTCCTCATTAGGCTCGATGACCTGTGACCCCCTACAGCCCTAGATCTATGATCCCTTGACTAATGAGAGTTAAACATGCACATAGATACTCTCGAGAAGAAATTCAGATGGCATTTGCCCAATGAATGATGGGGAAGAGAAGAGGCCGTTGTCTCTAGAGCCCATTCCATTCATCACTCAACGAAGAGAGCCCATTGAGAGTTCTCTCACGAGAAGCATAGGGAACTCATTGACCAATTTAGATTTCTGAGGGCAGCAGGCAATAGAGGATCAATGCATATAAGAACAATGTCGATCTTCAACGCATCAGGGACTTCATCACTGCGGAGACTTCCTTCATGGATACATTGCAGTCATTCCTCACCTCCTCACTCTTTGCTATTCTCATCTACCTCTTTCCAGAAATCCTTACAAAAAGGATTCATCCAGTGTGTCAAGGGTATTCCAAGCACATGGTTTACTTAAGTCTGTACCCCTCTATTCTAGGAATTCTAATTTCCTTTGGAAGATCCAGACCAGAATGTTTGCTCCCTATAAACACTCAATAGCTAAGAGACATTGGAAAGACATTGGGATCTTACTGAACCTTGTATGGATCCCCACAGGATGGCTATATATCCACCAAAAGAGCTTTGGCCCCCAACTGCATCACTAAAACAACCTCAGGCTCCCAGAGTCCCCCCCCACAAGTCAGTGGTGCAGGTCCGAAGACACAGAGAAAATACTTCACTCCTGGGTCACCTTGCTCTATTGATTCTGTTAATACTATGATACTGGAAAGGATTAGTGGCTTTCCAAAGCCCTCCTCCAACCTGTAGATTTCTTAAAACAAAATCTGTGCAAGACTTTTAATAAAACTACTGGAATCAATTGGTAACCTTCAATAATATTCAATATTTCAGGAACCTGAATATTTCAGGATTGAACAATCTGAACTTGGTTCTTTGCTCCGTGATGTTTTACTAAGTAGGAAGCAAGAGAAAGGTGCATACAGAGCCATACTTGTGCCAAGCACAGTCAATGTTGATCGCATTTATCTCGTTCCCCTATGAGTCCTTTGGCTTATGAGTGGTTGTTTCCACTATATAATATCTCCTTTCTTACCAATTTATCAGTAACTATAATCTTTTGTATTTAAGGAATAAGTTAAAAGTCTGGAAGCCAAAGCCAAATGAAGGGAATTCTCCATGTGTGCTGCAAATTGCTTTTCTATTCATCATAGTTTATATGACATTACTTATAACATCTTCATTCTTTCATGGTTTTCTCGCATCCTTCTTATTTCTCTTCCCAATTTTTCCTCTACTTCTCTAACTTGCTTTTCCAAATCCTTTTTGAGTTCTTCTATGGCCTGGGGCCAGTTCATGTTTTTCTTGGAGGCTTTGGTTGTAGGCTCTATGACTTTGTTGTCTTCTTTAGGCTGTATGTTTTGGTCTTCTTTGTCACCAAAGAAAGAATCCAAAGTCTGAGACTGAATCTGGGCGCGTTTTCGCTGCCTGGCCATATTCCCAACCAACTAACTTGACTCTTGAGTTTTTCAGTGGGGTATGACTGCTTGTAGATTACAGAGTTCTATGTTCTACGTTTGGGGGGGAAGTGCCAGCTCTGTCAGAGCCGCACTCCTCCTTCCCCAAGGACCCCCAGTCCAGGCTGGGCTCAGATCTTCGGCAGGCTGTGCACCCCTGCTGTGATCCGCCACTTAATTCCTCCCACCAGGTGGGCCTGGAGCCGGAAGTAACAACAGCTGTAGCTGCCCCACCTCCGCTGCCCCCGGGGCTGGAAGCCGAACCGCGAACTCCTTCCACTCCCGCAGCTTTTCCCACTAACCTTCTCCGCAGTCTTTGGTGTTTGTGGGTCGAGGGGTCTGGTAACTGCCGCAGCTCACATATTCAGGGCGCTAGGGCCCCCTTCGCCCGGCTTCTGATCTGGATCGTCCACGCCGCTCAGGCTGGGCTCTGCTCCACTCCGTTCCCAGCTCCCAGCTCCCAGCTCCGTGTGGAATAGAGCTCACCCAGAGACCATCCGAGCTGTCCTGGGCTGGAGCCCTGCTTCCCTCTGCTGTTCTGTGGGTTCTGCCGTTCTAGAATTGGTTCAGAGCCATTTTTATAGGTTTTTGGAGGGACTTGGGTACGGAGCTCACTGTAGTCCGTGCTTACCAGCCGCCATCTTGGCTCCGCCCCCCCTAACATCTTCATTCTAAAGCACAAAATGTTCTGAAACAAAACTATGAATTCAATTTAACTTTGATTAAGTACCTATTAAGGAAAGCAACTGTGTGTTCAAAAAGCTTATTAAGATGGCATTCCATTTATGGGCCATTGGATGTCGGAACTCAAATTCCTCAAGTGGGGATGGTTATCACAAATCTACAAATAAGCGATTATCCTGCTAATGACCAAATGTCTATTTAAACAGTGGAGGTATCAAGGACAGTATTCCGCTGGCATGTAAATAAGACGCAGAACACGTTCTACCTAGAATGCTCAGAATGTAAATGTCCTCCAAAAAAGAATGTTAACAAAGGATTTAAAGTCCTCATAAATATGGGACGTTGTGCACATGGCCCAAAGGTAAACTAATAGTCTCAGCAAGCTGGCTGACCCATTTTGTAATAGAAAGCGTCTGGGAGTATCTCCCAGTGGTGGTTTTATAAGCATCAACATTTCCCTTAAAAAAAAAAAGGATCTCCGACTTTTCAGCCCTTTCAGGGACCTTGTGAAAAAAAAGATAAAATCAATTTTGCTTTGAAATTATAGAAAGAGGTCCAAGATCAGAAAAAAGACACTTTTTAAGGGCCTATATCTGTCTTAGGATCTTGGACTGTATTTAAGGAATCATAAGGCAATTGGATTTAGTAGTTTGGTCACCTAGAAAATATGTGATTATATAAAGGCTTCAAAGAGTCGTCCAGCCCAGAATGAAATATCATAAAGTTGGTAAGAGCATTGAAATCCTTCTAAGACCTTCAACTGAACTGTAGGCTGCTGTCAGATGGCTGAGTCATAGAAGATACGTATAAAATCTATAAGGATCCGAAGAGATCTTTTGGTCCAGCTAGCGATTAATGAGGAAACAGGAGAAAGGAACTTATGTCACTGCCCTGGGGCAAAAAGGCAGTTAGTGTGAGAGAAGAGAATACAGGTCCCTTGAAATATCTTTCACCAATTTAGATCTACAACTATTCTCTATTTAGACAGTTGCCCAGGGCACTGAGTTTAATGTCTTAGCTAAGGGTCACCTACCCAGGCTGTGCCAAAGAAGAATCAAGCCTAGCCCAGCTAGGTGGTACAGTAGATAGAGCACTGATCCTGATGTTAGGAGGACTGAGCAAGTCACTTCACCCACTTTGCCTCAGTTTCTTAAGCTGGAAAATGAGCTGGAGAAGGAACTGGCAAACCACTCCAGTATCTTTGCCAAGAAAACCACAAATGGGGTCACAAAGAATCAGCTAAACAACAAACTTCCGGACTTGAAGAACACCCACTCTCTCTCTACTGCACCATGATGCCCTTCTAGAACACATCCCCATTACAGAACATTGCCTGCTCTGATTTTTGTGTCTATCTTGGCAGATTTCTTAAGCAAGGTGCCTGATTTTTTCTAAGTAACAAAATAAGGACTAGAAGGAGGCAGATTTATTTGAAAAGTATTTTGAAATTCTTCAATGATTAACAAGTTGTAGCAAAGCAATCCAATCCCAAAATAAGACAGGACAGAGGGAGAAAGTCTGGCAGAATTTTTTTTAAAATGTAAAAATTGGCTAAGATCCTATTAACCAATTTAGAAAAGCAATTAAAAACCACTCCTAAAGGACTGTGATGTGTTGGAATGTTCAAATGTATTACAGCGTTTCACGAGGGAGCAGGTTTTACCTAAAATAACTGAACATGCACCCAATTAGCAAATACGTCGGTGCAATTATTACCGTCAGATAAAAATTCCGAGAATGAGACAACTTCACGTATAAGGAGTCAAGGAGGACACTAACAACAAATGATGCTTATACAACAATTTTAAATTTTGCGCAGCGATTTGCATACATTATTTCATTTGATCCTTTCAAAACCCTGTGGTTTAGGTTGTGATTTCCTGGAGGGCAGAGAATGTCTTTTGCTTTTGTTTATTTCACTAGAGTGAAAGAGCACAGTGCTTGGCACATAATAAGCACCAAATAAATATTTATTCACTGACTGATTACATTATCCCCACTTTACAAATGAAGAAATTAAGTCTCAAGGAAAAAAAATGAGGCTCAAAGCTCTAAGTGTCTTAATCATGGTCTGACAGCTATTGTGTGTCCAAGGCAGACTAGTCTCCAGGTCCAGTGTGCCATCCACTCTCCAAAATAGCACAGCATGCCATTAGTAGACAGAACACTAGATTGAGATTCAGAAGACCTGGCTTTGACACAAACTAACTATGCAGCACCCTAGCAAGTCACTTTCCTGGGGGCCTCAGCTTCTAGGTCTGTAAAATGGGAATAGTAAATGTCATACCTTAGAGTTATTCTGAGGGACATGTTTTGCTAGTCTTAGAAAATGTGAGTTATTAATAATAAACCAAAATGCAGGCCCAGAAGTTCTCCTTGCCCATAGCGTAATGATGTGTTCAAGCCTCGTAGGAATACATTTTGACAGCAGGTTATATGGTACTGATTATATGACCTCTGGAGGGTGAGAGGCTGAAAATGCTACCAGGAATCTAGGTAAGGAAAGATGTGAGACAGATACATAATAGCTTGTAGCACTAGTCACATTTGTTGCAGCCCTGGTGAAAAGAGGTGAACAAACCTAAAGAACAGGCAAGAACTCCAGTGGAAGTGAAGAGATGGTAGAAAACGCCCCCACTCTGCTGACCAAGCAGAAGAGAAACCTCCAGAGTGGAAACATTGTGTAAGTCTTCAACTCCAGAGGCACCCCCCCCCCCCCCCCCCGCCAAGAGTGGAAGTTCTATCCCACGGCCAAGGACCCACAAAGAAGTGTCACAGCGAGGACTGGCATCTGTTGACACCAAACCCAAGTCTTTCGGTTAAAAGGATGAGATCTTGGTCAGTCTCGAATGCAATCTTCTTATCACAGAATTTCAGAGTTGGAAGTGACCTGGGAGGTCATGGGGTCAACCTCTACCCAAATAAAAATGCCCACTATCCCATAAGTGAGCAGCCAGCCAGCCTTTGCCTGAAAAGCTCCCATGTGGAAGAAGCTCGGAGCTCTCCAGACATCCTACTATTCTTGGGGATGGCTCTCGTCATTAGGAAAAGGTAAACTTCAGTCTTCGAGAAGATGTGTTCTCGTTTGTTCTTCCTCCTCTGATTAAGTGATCAATTTCTTTATTCATTCACATATAATTCTGTTAAAAATCTAAGTATTGTTAATATTGTTAATCTAAACAATATTACACAATTTCCTCTTTTTTTTTTCTTTTTGAGGGGAAAGAGATAATGAAAAACGTTTCGAGTGTGCCATTCTTTGTGTTGGACAGTGTGTAAATATTATAATTTAACAAGCCTTGCCAGCCACACTTTATTTTAATATCTTCTTTTATCATTTTAGTTTTAATTACATCGGTGCTTATATTTTCTCCATTTAAGCTGTTCTTTATTTTCCACTGAAAGAAGACAATTTATTTTGAGGGAAGATATCCCATTTATTTACTTGGTTCTTAGTTATATTAATTTTAATTGTATCCCTTTGGTTCATCTTAGTGCATATTTGGATTCACAGCCACAGGTACATTCAAATTTACAAAGAAAAACAAGGAAATGCAAACAAGGGAGAAAGAGGACACAGAGGAAAAAAAAACTGGGAGGAAGAAAGGGGGGGAGGTAGAGATGGTGAGAGAGACTGTGAATTTATTAAGGCATTACTCTGTGCCAAGTTCTAAGTGCTAGGGAAATGAATGTAAGCAAAAAAGAAAAATAGCTCCTTCCCTCAAGAGGCTTATATTCTAATGAGGGAAGACACACAAAACGGGAGAGAAGAAAATCTGGGATTGGAGAGCTTGTAGTGGGGATACACATATTGATAAAATTAAAGAGCAAAAAGAGAGATAGAGACAGACACCAAGACAGACAAATACAGAGAGAGAGAAAGGAGGAGGGGGGGGGGGAGGTGGGGGAGAGGAAGAGGAAGAGGGAGAGGGAGAGAAAGAGAGAGAGGGAGAGGGAGGGAGATCCAGTAGAGACAAGAAAGCTTCCTCTGCTCTCATCCTTATTCTTTAAGTATTCTGTAATTCTCCCTAGACCAAATGCTTTTTCATTAGTCTCAGTCTACATAACTGGGGGTGAACAAAGAGTCACAGTCTTCCCTGATGTTCCAGAGCTGGGGCTGAGTGCCATTGATTGGGCATCACAGTTTGGTCAACATCAGATTCTGTTTTAGATAGGAACCAGAGACGAACACAAACATTAAGGCATGTGAATACATTAAGGAAACAAACAAAAAAAACCCCAATACTAAGAATGGCCACTATTTCTTTATGTTCTACAGCTTGCCAGGAACCTTTCCTTTCAACACAACCAGAAAGGAGCTAAGTAAACAAGACAACAACAGTATATAAGAATAAGGCAACTAATGTTCTTACTTCATGCTTCCTTTTATTGTTTTGCTGTCTCAGCTCATCTGTGATTTTATCAATATGAGTTTCCCCACTGTGAGCACAGGTGACATGCCCTCTCTGATGCGGTAGTTAGTCTTCAAGAGTTAGCAGAGCCAAAACTTCATCAGCTCGGGGCCAAGCTGGTGATGAGCTTCCTCGCTAAATTTAGAGAGTCTGTTCTTTGGACAATCCGTCCCTGGGCCTTCCTTGAAAACTTTGCCAGATTGGCGAGATTGGGCAGACCAGCTATTACACAAGCTTCCACTTCAGTAACTCAGGGTCACCTCTGCCCCATGACTGAGGTGCTGGAACAGGCCTTCAGTGCTCTTTCATTTCCTTTTATTAAAGGCAAATAACTGTCTGAAATGTGAGCGGTCATTTTACATTCCTTCGATTCATTACTTTCATGAGGCCAAAGTGACTCAAATGTTCCTTTTAAAATTTTGTATTCCCTCTAACTTGGTTCAATTCCATTAAAATGGATCTTTACTTGGGAAGTATTTATAAGATTAAGTTACAAGCACATGTGGAAGAAAGATTTTATCCATATTCCTCCCCTCCCAAAAAAAATATTAGCCCCAGAGAAGCAACACAATTTTCTTCTTATTTTCCAAGAGCAATACTTTCATCCACTTTTGTTGCTGATCAGTGGTTTCAGTAGTTTCTGAATCTTTGTGAACCTAGTTGGGGTTTTCTTGGCAAAGATGCTGGAGTGGTTTGCCATTTCCATCTCCAGACCATTTTATAGATGGGGAAACTGAGGCAAACAGGGTTAAGTGACTTGCCCAAGGTCACACAGCTAGTAGGTATCTGAGGCCAGATTTGAACTCATCTTCCTAACTCCAGACCCAGCACTCTATCCACTGCATCACCTAGCTGTGCCTTCTTCCACCTTAGTGGTCCTTAATTTGGGGTTTGAGTCCTTGTTTTGTGATGTTACATTAGCAATTTCAAAATAATGGGTTTCCTTTGTGATGCCATGTGCATGATTTTATACATTTAAAAACATGCTTCTGAGAGGCAGTCCATGGGCTTCCCCAAACACTGCCAACAAGCTCCACAACACACAAAAAAGAGAAGAACCCCCTGGGCTCCAGCTTCACGCAAGCTCCTCAGCCAGACAGATGGGCATGAAGCCTTGTAATCCCCTGGGAGGAGGATGCAGACTCCAACTGACTGAATGAATGGATTAGAAAATTGGACTGTTGATTTTTGCCTGGTCATTAACATATGAAGAATACAGTTTCCACAGAGATTGCCTAAAAATTCTTTGAGACTGATAAGCAAGCCTTTTCAGTTACCTCACCATTTCTATTTTGGGCTACTCTTGCTCGGGTTCAAAATCCTAACTAGAGATAGCGTGGCAGGCATTAAACCTATTTCATAAATTGAAGAGAAAGCAAGGTCATGCAAACAGATAGAGTGTGGAACTTGGCATGGACAAGTTAAAATTGAATTAAAATCCAACTTTGGACACAAACCAGTCCTGTGACCTTGGAGAAGGCACTTAATCTCTGTCTACCTCGGTTTCCCAAACTCTAGAATGGGGATAGCATTTTCATCTTACCTACCTCCCAGTGTTGATATGAAGATCAGATGATATATTTGTAAAAGTGGGGAAAATTGGGGCACTGAGCTGGTCCTACCATTCTGGAAGACAATCTGGAATTATGGCCAAAGGGCTATAAAACCAGTATAACCTGTGCCCCAGCGATGCCACTATGATCTGTATCCCAAAGAGACTGTTTAAAAGTGAAAAAAAAGTATTTGTACAAAAATATTTATAGTGGCTCTTTTTGTGGTGGCTAAGAATTGGAAATCAAAGGGATGTCTATCAATGGGAGAATGGTTAAACAAATTGCGGTATATAATTGTGATGGAATACTACTGTGCTATAAGAAATGAGGAGCAGGAGGATTTCAGAAAAAACCTGGAAAGACTTACACAAACTGATGCTGAGTGAAGTGAACAGAACCAGGAGAACATTGTACACAGTAACAGCCACAGTGTGGGATGATTGGCTTTGATAGACAGCTCTTCTCAGCTATACAATAATCTCTAAGACAGTTCCAAAGGTCTCATGATACAAAATGCTATCAACCTCCAGAGAAAGAACTAATGGGTCTGAAAACAGACCAAAGCATAATATTTTTCTCTTCCTTCCTTCCTTTTTTGGAGAGGATTGAGTTTTCTTCCACAAAATGACTAATATGGACATGTTTTACATGATTGCACATATAACCTATACCAGATTGCTTATCAGATAGTATCTTGGGAAGGGGCAAGAGGATGCAGGCAGGGATGGATGGAATTTGGAACTCGAAACTTCAAAAAAAAAAGGTTAAAAATTGTTTTTAAATGTAATTGGGAAAAAATAAAATACTATTTTTTAAAAAGTGTTTAGCATGGTTCCTGACACAAAGCAGGTACTTCCTAAATGTCTGTTCCTCTCTCTCTCCTTTTCTTCCTTTCCCTCGCTCTCACAATTTCCTCGTCTGTAAGGAAGGGGATAATAATAGCTCCTATCTCTGGAAGTAGTTATGGGGCTAAAATCAGATAATATTTGCGAAGCACTTTGAAAATCATCAAATGATATGTGTGTATGTGTAAATGCTAGTTATTACTATCATTATTCAATCCACAAGCATTTAGGTGCCCATGGTATATGCAGCACTTTGATAAGCACAAGGGGCAGGAATCTAAGGAATAAACTCATCCCTACTTTAAAAGAGTTTACATTCTAATGGACAAGGAAACTGAGGCCCAAAGACTCTAGAATTTGCCCAAGGTCAAACAGTTACCAAAGGGCGGATCCCCAAGGCTCGCTGGTCATCTGCCTCCAAGAGATGTGCTACTTCCACGAGACCATGTGGCCTCTGTTCTTTACCCAATTGCCTATGTGTGTAAATGAGACAATGTTGCATTCTTGCTAGTAATTACTTTCATGGGAAAAATGATCCCAATGAGATATTCAAAATTATGTAAAGCTTCTCAGTGTGAAGTGCTGAATGATGCTAATCAGAAAAGGGAACCGGGGAAAAGTGGAAATTATCTTAATTCTTTATTTCCAAGCCAACGCCAGATTTCCCGGCTTCACTATATGTTGCCAAAAGAATAATTATCACTCGCCACAGACTCACCCAAAAGCTTCAGACCTGGTCCTTCTCCTCACACTTCTACCAACCCCTTCAAAACTCCCAAGCTTTATCTATTCTTTCTAACAGATTCCCAGAGAAGCCCATGTGTCCAATTATCCGGGGAAAATATCCCCTTCCCTATTCAAAGGCTTTTATCAGGCAATTATTTGATACACAAAAATGCCATCAGTGAGTCATCACAACAAGCCAAATGGTGGTTATCCTATGTGTGAAGTTCTACCCATAAATCTTTGAGATACTTTGCCTGCATTATCTCATTAACCTTCTTGACATCTGTATAAGGAATCATATGAGTGGACGGGTATAATTACCCTCATTTGTAGGGTGATAGGCAGGCTTATGTAAAAAGACACACTCATCTAATGAAAAGAACCCAGACCCTCAGGAATATTGCCCTAAGCACTAAACTTGAGTGGATCCACAGGGCCTATCTTCCCCGAGCCCAAAGAATGTTTGAGATTAGAAAGAGCAACAACCAGTCAGAAGTGTCAATAGCCAGACTATTTCCTACCTCCAGTCTGTCTGTCCTCATTAATTTCTGTGCAGCAGCAGCTGCTGCAGCAGGTACCGGGACACCAGGATTCCCTGTAACCAGCATTGGCGCAGTTGGCAAGATGTCTGCTGGGACCAAGCCTGGGGAAACAGGTCCCAGGTAGGGATTGAAGGCGGCGGATGCATTAGTGGCTAGGCTGGGGGCAACAGAAAACATTGGCTGAAAGAAAGAAAAGAAAAAGAACTATTAGCATTCATACCATTTAACAGCGCAAATATGTTGCTTACAGTCTAAACCCCAAGGGCAAGGCATCATGGGTATCATTCCAGTCAAGGTTCCTTTGTTTGTTTGCTATTTTATAAATAGACATTTATTTTTCCTAGAAAAGAAAACGCACAACAAAATAAAAAATGTCCTGCAAACATTTTACTTAAACAATATGGCCTTGAAATTCCCCACCTATCCCCCCCCCCCCAAATTTAGAATCTATGACGTTAATGTTTTACTTAGAAAAGGACAATGCTTTTCAGTGCTGAAACGCCTTCTCACAATCGTCCAAAACTCCAGATCAGACCTGATTTAACCTTGGGAACTTAGCAAAAAGAATTCTTAACTGCACTATCAGATACACTTGAAAGAGCTGTACCTAAGTGCTGATAGGTTATAAGCGTCCTATTACATGAGATACTAAATAAATTAGAGTACCCAATGGATAACTCGGGAAAGGCGATTTGACAAGATACCTTCTTGGCAAACAGACAGAGTCAGTCAGTCAACAAGCATTTATTAAGTGCTTACCATATGCCAGGTACTCTAAAAAGCTAGGGATTCAAAAAAATGCAAAGCTAGGGGTAACAAGTTTAATTGGTATATCAATATATTTAGTTTTTGGCAGCTAGGTGGCGACATAGTGCACAAAGTGCCCGGCCTGTTGTCAGGAAGACACATCTTCCAGAATTCAAATCCGGCCTCAGACACTAGCTGTGTGACTCTGGGGAAGTCACTTAACCCTGTTTGCCTCAGTTTCCTCATCTGGAAAAGGAAACGACAAACCACTCCAGTATCTTTTGCAAGAAAACCCCAATTGCACTTGTAAATTGTTAGACATAACTAGGAAAACAAATGAACAACATAATACTTAAAAAAACTATAAATATACTTTTTTTATATGTTTATTGCTGTCTGAAGATAACCTTTCACACGGTAAAAACAGAAAACAAATGTGTATAATCCTTTCCTTTCCTCAAATGCTCGGTTTCCTAGACCCATCAGTGACAAATTCAACGTAAGGTTGTGATAATTCACATGTTAATTAACAGGGCTTTGAGGTAAGAAGTTTTACTGCCCTATCTAAACAGCTCAGTAGGCTCTACGTAATTGTGAAATAAATCTAACTGAGGTTAATAAATAACCTTCCCTCTAATTAATTCAATTGGCATCTATTAAGCATCAACCAAGTGCTGGGAGTCAAAGATCAAATTTAAAAAGAAATCAATGCCTACCATCAGGGAGCTTATATTCTATAAAGAAATATGGTGTACAAAGATAAGTAAATGTGAAATATGTAGAAAATACACAAAAAGTAATTCAGGGGATGAGCCAACAGCTGCAGAGCTCGGGCTTGCCTTCTGTCTTTATTGGAAGCCAACAGCTGAATGGCCGGAGACTCAACACGCCCTTCCCCCACCTCCAACACTCAGTTGCCCCGGCACAGGGCAGGAAGTTGGGGGTGGCTCTTAGCATCTGTATGAGCACAAGGCTGGCGATGACCCGCTGGTGCCAACGTTTCTTAAAGTAACAGGGTTGGTCTAAGCTGAAGCTACAATTTGAATGTATACATCCAGAAAGATTCAAGCCAACCTCCGTCTTAAGTGAATGTGTTTTCAGTAATACCAGGGTCTGAAACTCTCCATTAAAGGTCTCCCCTGATGCCTCTTCATGCTATAGAGATGGTCCTGTGCTTTCAAAGAATATCTCAGTCAAATGAAAGCTATGGCCGGTTCACAGGCTTTCTGTATCAGTCCCATGACTGGCATGCTGTGTTTCTGTGGATTGGAGATCTATTAGATCGTAAAGTCCTTGAGGGCAGGGACTGTCTTTCAGCTCTTTTTGTATCCCCAGTGCTTAGCCTAGTGCCTGGCACATAGTAGGAGCTTAATAAATGCTTGTTAATTGATTGACCATCCCAGCTAAGTTGAAAGAAGCTGATCACCAAAAGACTGGCCACAAGGATTTCTCTTTCAGTCCAACCCCCTTAATTAACAGATGAGCAAACTGGCAACCTGGGGCGTTAGGTCTCACAGCTAATTAGTATCTGAGGCAGGATTTACACTCAGGTCCTCCTGACTCCAAGCCCAGCTCCCATAAAAGGTGCAGAGAGGTTGAGATTGATGCGGGGAGTGGGGTAACCACTCTGAGAAAATCATGGAGCTTTGGAAGGATTTAAGCATGGAATGATAAAATAGTGTTCTATTTTCTATACCAAAAGGTTAAGAACTGTGAGACACTGATTTCTTCTGAAATGTGGCTAAAATGGAAATGTTTTACACGGCTACACATATATCATCTGTATCAAATTGATTGCCTTCTCAAGGAGGGGGATGAGGAGAGAGGGAGAGAATTTGGAAGTCAAAATTTTTAAAAAATGTTGAAAATTATTGTTTACATGTAGTTGGGAAAAATATAAAATTAAATTAAATCCTAAAGAAAAAAAAAGACAAACTATAAGATAGTGTTCAGGGCCCTAAAATTTAATCTTTTCTATATTCATAATATTTAACAATACACGATGTTAAGTAATTCAGTGGTAAAGTGAGAGAGACCTGAGTTCAAATCCCACCTAAGAACTTTACCAGCTGTGAGTCCCCGTTTCCTCATTTGTAAAATGCGGATCATTATAAGCCTACCTCACAGGATCGCCATGAGGAGCCGATGAAAAACGCCTGTAAAGCGCTTTGCAAACCTAAAATCACTGTGTAAATGCTAGCTGTCAGTATTGTTTGTTGATAATAGTGATAAGATCTCCTGAATCCATAGGCCTTGGCTGCAAATTAACGCGTTCTTCCAGGAGGGCCCCTGTCTCTCCAACAGATATGGAAGCATCGAATGTTTCAGGAAGCGTAGGAACTACCTTTAGAGACGTAAAATAGGCTTTTGAAAAGAGCTGACTAGAGGTCAAATGCACACAAGGGTCCTCATTGTCCAACGTGTAGAAGGAGGAGGAGGAGAGAAATGGAGAGAAAGGCGCAAGACAAAGGAGGAAGGGGAAGAAGACGAGGAGGGAGAGGAGGAAGAGAAGGAAGAGGAGGGGCAGGAGGAAGACAGGGAGGAAGGGGGAAAGACGGGGGCGGGGAGTGGAAGGAAGAAGAGGAGGAGGAGGAGGAACACCATCCAGTTCCTTGCTTGGTCTAAGGAACTCCAGGAGAGGAAGCTCCCTCTCCCAAGGCAGGGCTGCAGCTCCGACCCTTCTCCTTCATCCTCCCCTCAAGCTTCTGCTGGTTACATCCTGCACATACATGCTATCTCTCCAATTATAATGTGAGCCCCTTGCAAACAGGGACTTTTATTTTTGGCCTTTCTTTGTATCCCCAGTATTTAGCACCATGCCTGGACATGGTTGGTTAAGAAAAAAAAAAGCATCCTGACAACTTGCCGCTGGCCATAGGCTTGGAAAGTGAGAAGCTAAGTGACTTTCCCAGGGTCCAACAGCCTGTAAATGTCAGAGACCAAACTTGAACTCAGGCCCCTTAACTGAAAAGCCATCTGTCTCTCTATGCATTCTGCCCCTGTGTCCCCCTTACTATAAATTAAATAGCAATAATATTACTAATACATATATATATATATTATTAAATATACAACATCAACATGCAAAGCGCTTGGCAAATCTCAAGGGGTAAGATTATTATTATATTAAATTCTTAATAGGATTATTATTAATTATCATCATCGTTGTTATAAGATCACAAGGATTTTCCCTTGAATTGCTCCTGGGTGTATCCAAGATGATTCATATGCCTTTATTTTTCAAATTTACCCCAGCAGGAATAAATTCCTTCCTGCTGTCTGCTTAAAGACACTTCAGGCAAAGCCACATCTTTTTCTAAAGGGCTGAAACTCCATCTCATCCGCCTCCCATTATCTCAAATTGCTCCCACTCAGGAGAATGAGAGCTATTTCACGAACAGCTAGACACCCCATCAATAAAAAGAGCTGCAAATGGAGGGACTTTGTTCCATTGGCTGCAAAAAGGTACCATTTCTTCATTTCTTAAAATACACATTTTAGAAAATTCTCCTTGCTCTTTTTCTCCAGAGCTGAGCTTTCAGTCCAGGGCAGCGAGATCTGATCTGGGCAGCTTTAATCAGATGATCAGTGTCTCCAGCTGTGCCTTTCCTGATCCCACCAGCTGTTTAGTGCCTTAACTGCCAAAGTTATTGCAGAACTGGCTTGTGTATATACATACACACATACATACATATATACGTATATATGTGTGTGTGTATATATATATGTTTGTATGTAACCTATATAAGTACATGAGTTTTTTGTTTGTTTTGTTTTTATCCCTCCCCCCCAATAAAATGTAAACTCCTTGAGGGCAAGGATTATTTTACTGGTCTCTATATCCCTAGTATTTAGCATGCCAAGAATACTTGTGGCTCTCCCAACTGATTCCAGAAAATATCATTCAATCAATTCAATTTAACCAGGGTTTATTAAGCCCCTACTCTGAGCCAGACAGGGTACAAGTGCTGGGATATTAAAAAAAAAAAACAACTAAACAGCCTCTACCCTCAAGGAAATGACCTTCTCTTGAAAGGAAATCCAGATCATTTTGTAGAAAATGCATGCCCGAGTAAAGTCAAAGTGATGTATTGAAGATGGGGAAGACCCATTAACAACGAGGAACACCAAGAACTGTAGGAGGGGCTACCCAAGCTCGTTGCTGAACAGAGCAAGAGCTTACAGAGGAAAGGCATGGGGGTGAGAGTGTGCAAAGGCAGAGGTGGCAGATGGGATAAGCTTTCCTGGAGCATGAAATAGGTCAGCTTGGCTGGAACAGAGAGTTCTGAAAGGACAGTATATGCAATCAGCCTGCAGTGGGTTCCTAAAGAGGATGACGGAAATTGGATAGACCAACGACCACTCCGTATTCTCTTTAAGGTAACCAATGAGATCAGGGTAAATCATTGGATTGGAGCATTTAGTTTAGGGTGGAAGCTAAGGATGAGGGCTCTCCTAGTATCCCAGTGAACATGTATTGAGGTTATAAATGGTCAAAAAAAAAACCAGCTAGATGTGAACCTCAAGCTGGCTAAAGCCCACTGTGGGGAAGAATGATTTGCAATCTCTCTCTGTTCTGTTTACACTTCTATTTTCAAGGCTAATCACTTGTTAGTTTGTTTCTATTTTGACAGTAATGTTTTTTACTGTACTAATTGAGCCTAGAGCTATGATGTGAAATTGAAAAAACATTTTCACTGACTAATTAATACCCACAGCTTCCAAGGAAGCTCAGCATCTCATTGAAAAACAAATCAGTGATTAGCCTGGAAAATAAACAGGAGTGCACACTGGACCCTAATTAATGAATGTATTCGTTGTTCTGCTTGGCTGCAGAAATTAGCGGCTAGTACTAGGTTTTTAGACATTAAATGAGCCATTTTCCAAATATATATTTAATGTAAAGGGGGGCTTGACAATTTCTACTTCCTTCTTCCTCCTAAAACTTTCATAACCGTGTTCTAATCATCTCCTGATGCAAGGCCTTTTCACCAGCCAACCCTCCTGCCTTGGAAGTCTCTCGCTTCTCATCTCTGCCTCCTGGCTTCCTTGGAGTCTTAGATTAAATGTCACCTTCTCCAGGAAGCCTCCTCTCCTGATCCCCCTTAATGTCTTCCCTCAGCTGCTCATCTCCAGTTTATCCTGTGTTTATCTTGGTTAGACGTGGTTGCTTGCATGCCATCTCCCCCATAAAACTGTGAGCACATTTAGGGCCATTCAAGGGCACAGACTGTCTTTTGTCTTTCTTTGTAGCCCCAGTGCTAAACACAGTGCCTGGCATGTAGTAGGTGCTTAATAAATGTCTGTTGACTTAACCTGCTTTGGAGTGTGCGATTCAGTCTACACAGCCTTTTACATGGTGATCTTTAAATTCACAGGCAATAGACATTTATTTAGCTCCTATTGTATGCAAGTCATCACACTAGGCAATAAAAAAGGCAAGAACCAGGAGAGCTTTTTCCCTCAAGGACATCGCTTACTCTTGGGAGACACAGGGTAGGAAAAGAGACATCAATGTAATTTGGGAAGGAGGAGAGTACCAACACCTGGGAGGTCACAAAGTAAATACTGCAAACGCCAAGGAGTAAAGTTGTTCATTGTCAAACATTATATGGATAGTGTCATGATTTATGGAGATGAAGTCACTTGGGATTAAGGAGTAACATACGTTGATACACATATACATATAGCTGTCTGTGTATATTATGTGTCTGTTAATATTTTATGTGATGCTAAGAAAAATGTAAAGTATGTCTGAAATGATATTTTAATATGATTCTCCTTTCAATTATAAAAATAAGAAATTCAAACAGACAGTGCTTACATTTTTTAACTCAACTCTGCCAATGAAAGAGTGAAAAGTTTTGTTTCTGAGTGTCATTGAACGCTTGATGGGGCTTTCTGATTGGGTTCTTTCTACATCCCTCCCCACCACACGGTGAAAATGAAAGCCCATCAAGACCATTTTGGAAGCTGGGGCTTCCATAGTAATTGATTCAAAAAAAATTCAAAGTCTCTTCATTTCTTCTGAGAGAGCTGCATGGAGTCAGAATAAAGCAGGCTGTGTACAGAATGTCTCTTGTGTCTCTCTGCTAATCTTTACCATATATTCAAATGTTACTCTGCAAAAAAGGTTAAATGTAAAAACATGCAAGTCAGACTAAGCTTCTTCATGAACTTGTAGAAAAGCTTTAGAGCTGGAAGAGTGCTTAGAGATCATTCAGGCCAATCGTCTCATTTTAAAGAAGAAAAAAGCAAGAGTCACAGAGGCCCAAAGTCACAAAGGTAGATTTGAACCCAGGGCCTCTGACCTCAAATCCAGTTGGTATTTTCTACTATATAATACAGTAATGTGTTCGTTCTCTCTCTCTCTCTCTCTCTCTCTCTCTCTCTCTCACACACACACACACACCTCTCGCCCTCCTATATTCTCTCTCTTTCTGCTCTCTTTTCTATGCCCCCTCCCAATTATTATAGAAACACAACACACAATTCTGCAGTACTGTAAGGTTAACAACGCGTTTAGCAGGCACTGTTTTGTTTATAGGATAACCCTGTATGATAATTCTTTTGATTATCCCCAAATGAGTGTTGAAGACTCTTTTTACTGACTCCCAGTCCAGTGCTCTCACCTCACCAAGTCATCTCACATCAAACAATTCTCTACTAAGGCTGGCACTTTTTAGCCAGTTGAGCCGTGCTGCTCACATGACCTGGAGACAGGCTGGACACCCTCTGGCAGAGTCATGCCACATATAGCAAGGTGGATGAAAGGGGACACTGAAGGCCTTAAAGTCACTTTAGATATGGAGGTGTTGACTTAGGACACTCAGGGGTAACAGTAAAGCCTTGTCTGGACCACTCCCTTGGCAGACTGGAGAAGTAAGCTCTCAAAAACAAATTCGAGTATTCTAGGTATCCTTGGAACTATGACAAATGATGAGCAGGGAACGTTCTGCATGAGTCCGCTAATCCTGTCTGAGCAAATGGCCAACCTGGGGGAAGGAAAATGGGAAAGACTCTTGGATTTTGAGAACACCTAGACCAACTCCTTCATTTGACAGATGAAGAAACTGAGGTACGTAATGAATTGCCCAAGGACTAAAGATCAGAACCAGGATTTAAAATTCATTAAAGGTACTCAGAATTGTAATCCAGCTGGTTATTCATACCATGGAGGGGGAGGGGATAGAATGTTGACTTTGGAGTCAGGCCTACTTGGGTTCAAATCCCAAACTAGGGCTATCTCTGGATGGTTCCAACTGAGGCCGCTGCTTGATCTGTCCAACGGGTGGCTCTACCCTAATAATCGCTGACGTTTATGGCCAAATTTAGTGCTCAGCTATTAAGGCAAACAACATTTCCTGTCTCTAATAATGCTTCCTATTACAGAGAGAACACAATCTGATGGTAAGGGCACTTTAAATATTTAATTCGTGCAACTTATCTAACATTAAGGGTGATATAATGTTATCCACAAATTGTTAGCTTTTATAATGTGCCTATCAGATCCTCCAAGGCTGCTGGCAAGGTCCAAGAAGTGGAAGAAAGAAATCTCATCATCCTATGCCAGGAGGGAAGGTATCTTCATGGATTTCTTTAAGAAATAAAAGTTAGTAAACTGCCCCCAGCATGGTAGCTTGAAATGAGTAAGTTGGCAGCTGTGTCCATTTAAATAAATGTTTAAGCTGGTGTTACTTTCAAAATAAAATAAATACCAGTTAAAAGAAAGTATTCTGAATCATATTTTCTCACCTCTATGAAATAGTACAGCCAATTGTTATTTTCCTTCTGCTCCCAATAAACTCCCTTCAAATCAATAGTTTAACCACCTTGTTTTCACGGGAATCTGACTCTCCCCCGAAGATACCTCCTCCCAACACTGGAAATATCTCCTTACAGTCCTCCACTTCACAGCACCAGGAAGCAAAGTGGGCAAACCAAAGGAGTGGACCATACATCTGCTTCCAGAATATTCCTCTAACCACCATTCCTCAATTGCCTCACTGATCTGATGGCTTCAGCCATGAAATAAATGCAGCAGCCTGAGCTGGGCCCTTCCAGAGACAACCCTAGTTTGTGATTTCTAATAGCAAAATAACCACGGTAGCACAGTGCTGTCCACGTACTTACACTTACACACTTACTTACACATTTCTATATTAGCTTTAAAATTTAGCTATCATGGGAAACCATACTTCTGCCTCTGTAAATTGTACATGCATGCCCAGTTCTATTCCAGGTGGAAGGGACTACGGCCAATAACCCAGGGAACAGACTATGACCAACCTTGGGGAAAATCACTATGATTTCAAAGTGGGGTTTGTACAATGTATTCAGCACATGACTGGGATAGGTTTAATGACTTGGAGCTACCAAAAAGCCTCAACAAAATTGGGGGATTTAGTATCTGCGGGAACTTGGACACCATTTGCAATAATTAAAGGAAAGATAGCTAAATTAGAAAGTGTTTGATGCTATAGCTCAGTGCCATTGCTTCCCAGCACATGCTGAACACTTCCCATACGCCATTTTGATTCAGTTTAGATTCCCCTCCAATGGCCTGTTGAAAAAAT
This sequence comes from Trichosurus vulpecula, assembly GCF_011100635.1. Classification (NCBI taxonomy): domain Eukaryota; kingdom Metazoa; phylum Chordata; class Mammalia; order Diprotodontia; family Phalangeridae; genus Trichosurus; species Trichosurus vulpecula. The sequence continues at coordinate 429,139,015 of NC_050576.1, forward strand.
GTTGGATGCCAGGATGGCTTACCACGGGTTGTAGCGGGGCGCCAGGGATCATGGCATTAGCAAGTTGCATCTGTTGGGCCAGCATGGCCATGTTCTTCTGCTGGATCAGGTTGTTGCGTCCATTTATTTCCAATTGTGTTTTTAAGTGGGGAGGCGGGTGAAGATATTTGCAGTTCTCTCTTGAACAGCGACCCTACAACAGAGAAACAATAAACACAAGTTTGAACAAAGCTGGACTGTCTTCTCATCATTTACAAATAAACAAGACGATATTCTTGACATTAACTACCTTCTTGTCTTCAGAAAGTGTAGAAACAATGGTGAACCAATTCTCTACCACCATAAACTGAAATCTATTCTATAAATTGGTAAATCCATTGATACCGTAAAAATGAGTTATAAAGTAACTTAAACACTTCAAAAGGAAGTTGATTGACGGTGACAGTCTTCAGTTCAATATATTTGAAGCTGCTCGCTACACTGTGACATCCTGTTTTAGAGTGTCTAGGAGCGATGTAAGATGATTAACTTTGATGCCAGAATGTTTCTACCATCAACCGTATTGAGTCTATTCAAGGTGAATGCACAACTTCACAGATTCACAGTTTTTTATTCTATTTCATTCTTGAGAAATAACATACATTTAGTGACATTGATAGAAAATACAACGTTAGCGATGAGCCCTTAACCAGTTTTCTGAAAGACAAAAAGGGAAAACCAGTACCATTATCCACACAAAACTGAGAATTTGGAAGACCCTCATCAGCTCCTGCCTAGAATACTGCAGTAGCCTCTGGCTGGTCTCCCTGCCTCTATACTCTCCCCACTCCAGTTCATCCTTCACTTAGCTGTCAAAGCGACATTTCTAAAGCGCAAGTGTGATCAAACTCCAATGGCTCCCTATCAAGTGATCAAGTTTAAACCACTGTATGGCATTCAAAGCCCTTCCTAAGCTGCCCCACCCCCATTTCCAGGCTTCTCATGCATTATGCCACCCCCATACACAGTCTGTGTTCCAATTGCACCCGACTCCTCACTATTTCTCAAACAAGATACTCCATCTCCTAACTCTAGGCAATTTCCTTGGCTGTCCATCATTCCAGAGATGTTTTCCTTTTCCATCTTTGATTCCCAGCTCCCCCAGTTGTGTTCTAGTTCCAGGTAAAATCCCATCTTCTCTAGGAAGCCTTGCATGATCTGCCTTCCCTCTGTCGATTGTTTCCAAATGATTCTGCATGTAGCCTGGATAAAGGAGCACACACAGTTGTCTGAATGTTGTTTGATACACTGGACTGCAAGGTCCGTGAGAACAGAGACCTCTCTTTGCATCTGCAGCCCTAGAAACGTGAACGTAATGAATGTTCACTGACTGAATTCAGCATGGATGGTTTTGGGTGTATAATAAGGAAGATGTGTTTGAATCCTGCCGCTGGCCATTATACCTAGCTGTGACAACACAGGCAAGGTAGTTCATCTCACTAAACCTCATCATCCATATCTGTAAAATGGGGGTAACAATACCTCCTGTAATAGATATAAGGCTTAAATGAAATCACAGACACATAGTGCTTTGCAAGCCTTGGAATTCCTATGGCATTGTGGATTGTGACTTGATCTTTGGGTGAGTAAGTCATGGAACAGACTATGACCAACCTTGGGGAAAATCACTATGATTTCAAAGTGGGGTTTGTACAATGTATTCAGCACATGACTGGGATAGGTTTAATGACTTGGAGCTACCAAAAAGCCTCAACAAAATTGGGGGATTTAGTATCTGCGGGAACTTGGACACCATTTGCAATAATTAAAGGAAAGATAGCTAAATTCTTGCTACATAACCCCAGGCAAGCCCCTTAACCTCTCAGTGCCCCAAGACTATAAACACTTCCAGTCTTTAAGACTTTAATTTTCAGAGAAGGTACAGACCTGCTCATCCAGGGCTCCCTATTCCAATGAAATCAAATACCCATTCTCTGCCCCAGAAAGTATTACAGACATTCTAGATTATTATTGGGGAAGCACATTACATAGAGCTCACAGCATGGAGTCAGGAAGACTGATTCCTGAATTCAAATCCAGCCTCAGACACTACTTACTATCTGTGTGACCCTGGGCGAGTCACTTCACCCTGTTTGCCTCTGTTTCCCCATCTGTAAAATGAGCTGGAGAAGGAAATGGCAAACCACTCCAGTATTTTTGACAAGAAAACCCCAAATGGGGTCATGAAGAGTTAGACACAACTGAACAACATGATTATTATCACCACCATATCTATTATTATATTACTAGTAGCAGTATAATGTACTCCTCCTCCTACTCTTTCTTCTTCTTCTCCTCCTCCTCCTCCTCCTACTGCATTTCCAGACCCTCTTCTACCAATGACTCTAATCAGAAGCAATAGTGTGGATAAAAGGAGATTTTAATACAAAATCAGGCTGTTTCTCAATATTCCTTTGATTTTTCTAGGAAAAATTAATTTGTTATATTTTAACCTTGCACTATAATTTAACTTAGCAAATCATGGTGCTTGTGGTTATTACAAAATTTGCCAGGAAATCTAATTTGAATGATCTGTTTCAGCTCCCTGGGAGTGAGGGAGACAGGGATTTTTCAGCCATCTGTCCCTATACTTGGCATACTTAACAACATGCATGACCCTCATTTTCACAGCCAGCCAAATGTCATTTTAATAATCTTTGTATAATAAAGCATGTCTAATAACGAGAAGGTGCTAGAGCCCAGGTTTTAAAACTCCTTTTGCACTGTGTATAAACAAGAAGAAATTCTCTTGAGGACAAAAAAATGGACAAAAATTTTTTTTTCATAGCAATCATTCATTTTTCAAAATTTTTACATGTAGCAATGCAACACAATAAACTCTTAGCCCTTCTTGGATTGCCATCTGTAGCATATTTGTGGATAATGCATATTTGGATGAGTCATTTAACTTCCCTGGTCCTCATTTTCCCCATCTGGAAAATGGGAATAATCCCTGTTATGTATACTTCACAAAGTTACTGTGAGGCTCAAATGAGATGTTATGGGGGAAATACGCTATAAACAATACTCTGCTAACGTGAGGTATTTGTCTCAGTGTAAAAACAAAACAAAAGAAAAAACCGATGAGGTTGGATGCCAAGTCAAACCCGTGGGGCAGAGCTGCCAACCTCCTGGAAGCCACAGCTGCTGTGATTCCGGGAAGGCCAAGAAAACAAGAAAAAAAAAAAGAACACATTTTATTATAAAAGGGAACCAAATAGGAAGTTCTCAGCCAAAATATGCCTGTATCACATTTCTTACTAAAAATGAGTCGATAAGAACAGAAGAATTAAGTGGGACTGCATTCAGCCTTGTTCAATTTTCTGGGCCCATTCTATAGGGCTCTCCAATTAACACCGCTCCTGCGGGCACCCTCTGTGGTCAGAAACCAGGGAGGTCTGAACTAGTAAAATGCAAACACCAGCTATTTATGAAGGGATTAGGGCACGATAAAAAATGAGAAATGAACCAGCCCTTCCCTTTGCCTTCTAACACAACTGTATTTAAAGCCATCGAAGAGATAAATTATTGATTCCGGCAGAGGAATGCCATATCTTCTATAGAGCCGATCTGCCGCTTTCCTTTGAAAGTGTGAAAAAATGTCTGAATAAGTGATGGCTGATGATATTGGCTTGGCTTCTCGGGGAGTTGAGAACTTGTTGCAGCCAAAGCCTCGGGAGAAACTAAGGAGAAACAAAAACCAGATGCAATGCCCATTCCGGGCTGATGGATCAGCGACAGAGCAGCCCGCAGAAGAGCAGGAAAATGGAAGAAAGCATAGCTTGCCTTCACTCCGTACTCCGTGGGCAACCAGGGCCTCCTAGCAAAGTGCATAATAAATAGCGGTTTGCTTTTCCCTTTGTTCTGGAGACAACGAAGATGGCCCTCACAGAGCAGAAACCCATCTAAGTGCTAGCCATTACTATAAACACAGCATGGTTCTGAATCGGACCGAGCTAGGACTGAGGGAACGCAGCTTTTTCAGGGATGTTTGTTGACAACATCACTCAGCATGCCAAACTGAAGACGCAGCTAACACAGTCAGACAGATGACTGGGCGATTCAGGGGGGAGAAATTCAATTCAGTTTATTCCAATCCGGTATAATATAACCTCAGCTAACTCAGCATATACTCATTTGCTGCCTAACTGTGTGCAGAGCCCTGCAAGAAATACAAAATTTCAAAAAGAGAATGTTCCTTCTTACCCTCACTGAACTTAAGATCTGAGTTCAAATCTTGCCCCAGAAGCTGGCCAGATCTGAGTTCAAAGCCTGGCCCAGATGCTGGCCAGCTCCATGACCCCTGGCAAATCTCTTAACCTCTCTTAGTTTCCATTCTCTTGTTTGTAAAATCAAGGTTGGGTGAGATCTACTCTAAGGTCTCTGAAAGCTCTACCTTAAGATTCTGAAATTTCATTGACAGAGAATCAAATGGAGTTTTTAAAGCATGTGATAAATAATGAACAGTATTACCTTCAGCAGGACATCGATTTACATGAGTTCCAGTAAGTAAAATGGAGATTTGATTTCAGGATGAGGAATCCTACTGGGCTGCCAGTGATAGCATGGTACAAAAGAATAATTCTTATTCTGCTCTGAAAACTAGAGGTCATTCCCTCTGCCGCTATCACAGGACAGGGATTGATCCAAAAGTCCTTAGGCAGTAACCACAAACAAGCCAACAGCTTGGAAAGAAGACAATCACTTCTTTTTTTCCCCCTTTTGTAAACGATTCTGTTGACTGGAATCTGTGCTACTCCTCTATGTTCTTAGGCTGCATTTCAATTGGGGAGCTTGGGTTTGTTATCAATAACGCCCCCATTCCATGTCTGGTGGGTGACATGAGGGAGACACTAGGGTCCCACAGTATGTCAGCGCAGTGGGACACTCAGAATCTCCAAACCAGTGCATCTGGACCTTTGCTACCTGCATTGGAGACACTTTCCTTATTTTCGCAGGTTTAAATTAAGAAGCATGTATTTATAAGCTTTGTTTTCATCTGTCACAATGGGATGATGGTATTGTTTGATGCAATCATGACCACGTTTTGGGGCCTCATCTGATAGTGATTAATCACAAAAATGCTGAATGGTAATTTGCAGTTCCAGCGTAGTTCATAGTGGGATTCTGAGGACACCATTCACAACAATATGGTGCATTTTTTGGACACTAGAGGCAAGAAAGAAACTGAAAAATGAGGAAAATCCTAATGAAAGATCATCTACTTTTTCTGTCCTTCATTCTAGACTTTAGGTATTCTGCCCATGTAAGGAACTCCTTTTCCTGAATTCTTGTGAAATCAAAGTAAGACTAAGGGAGTAAGGGGTCAGGTTAATGACTATCATTATTCAGTAGTTTCAGTTGCGTGTGTGTGTGTGTGGGGAGTTCTTGGCAGAGATACTGGAGTGGTTTGACATTTCCTCCTCCAACTTATTTTACAGATGAGGAAACTGAGGCAAAGAGGGTTGAGTGACTTGCCCAGGGTCACACAGCTAGGAAGTCTGAAGATAAATTTGAACTCACAAAGATGAGTCTTCCTGATTCCAAACCCAGCACTCTATCCATTGCACTATAGTTATCCCAAGAACCTTAAGTTTCTCCTTGATTCAAATGTGGGTAAAATGATTTCAGGGTCAGACCACTAAGTTTACATTGAATATAGCTGATCAAAGCAGGGCAGATGGCTACTCAGCTGAAACATCTGCTCTTTTTAAGAGAGCCGGGCCATTATTTTTAAAACTTTTTAAAAGTTCTTTCAACATGATCTGACAAAACTTTATCAAAAGTTGGCCAGGGTTCACACATACATATGCTCACACATATGCAAAGAGGAATTAGCAAATAAAACTGATATTATTTCTAACAAACCCAAATCCCCACCATGGGGGGATGAATATAGTTACCCAAGTAACTTCATCCCCGTGGGCTTCAATTTCTTTACGTGGAAAGTAACTACTCAGGTCCCTCTGGAATTTTTTATCCATGATCCTAAGAGGCTGGGGCTATAAAAGTTTGTTTTGTCAAAATGGATCTTAAGATACTATTTTCTGTTTCCACTAAGGGGAGGACTAGCAAAGAAGTCATTGCCACCTTCCTATATAAAGGAGTTCTTAATTATCTTCGTGACATCATCTATCTTTGTGAATTATCTTTGTGATGTGTTTAAAGGTTTTGGAGGTTTTGAATATGCTTATGTCTGGTATTTGAAATCTCAGATAAAAACATCTCTCTTTGTTGTTGGATAGTGTGTGTGTGTGTGTGTGTGTGTGTGTGTGTGGAGTGTGTGTAAGGGGGTAGGGAGGAAGGAAAGGAAGGAGGTGGGTGGTGAGAATCAAAACCCTATATCAGGTTGCAGTAATTTTCCAATGAAAGAGAAAACATAATTATGTCTTAAATGCCCTCCTTCATCTCTACTTGTTGAATCCTACCCATCCCAAATATGGGATAGAATATGAATAGACTGCTTCACTGGGTCAGAATTTAGAGGCACGTGATTTTTAACTGCCAAATGGAGAACCCTAGCAGGAATAATTAATAATAGTAATAATAATAATAAACTGGCCATCCTTGTGTACGCTATGGAGGTAAGGGATTATTGCCAAGTTTTCAGGAACACTATCTACACCACAAAGTATTTTCCAAATAAAATAACCCACTCAGCCAACTTCTGTTTGAAATGCTGGTTTGTCTAGAATAGAAATGTTTCTTTCGATTGTTGAGGCAAAACAACATTTCCTTTGAGATGGTTGAGACACTCAAATGTTTTTAAGCATTTTCACAAGCCATCCTCTGCTCTGAGACATGCTGTGAACTGCCTTATTTGCCAGCAACTCTCAAGGGAATTCATGGTCTTCCTACTTAAAATAGTTGTCAAAAGATTATTTTTTTCAGATAGGATGGCAAAACTATTTAAAACCATGTGCTAGGAAACCATACTGGCAGTCAAGATAAGTCATTTCTGGAAATGCTTCATTTCTCTAAATTGTTTTCTGCTTATCATTTCTATATGAGAAACAATGCAATTTGGGTTTCTAAAAGGTTAAAACCATAAAGAGAGTAGATAATTTTGAAATAAATACAGGCCAGAAATATAATTTTACAGCCTGATTTTATGTGCTTATCAAGGGCTTTGGTTTGTTGAACATAGTAAACCTTTGATGATATTTTATCCAAATGAAAAGACCTGAATTGCTATCTCTGACATTGTTCCTCATTAAGTTCCTACAGTCTCAAAAATAAATAAATTTTTATGTGGTGCTGTGCTATTTCCCCAAATATTAAAAGTTCTTTTGAACAACAACCAATTAATTATTATCTTCACTTAAAAGGTGTGAGCAGAGGGACACAGAAACACCATATGGCTGATTATCTGAAAATCATGTATTTATTTGTTACTTAATTGCCCTCTACTGAAAGGGAATCCTGCCTGATTTTCTTTGAAATGTATTTGCCTGTTTTTGAGCTTTTTAATACAGTTGTGTCTGGTATTTAGGAACTTCACTCAACAAATTGGATAAATACCAGATAAAGGTCCACCCTGAAGAGCTGATTCAAGAGGAGTGAGCGGTTAGCTCCTGCAGCTAACCCAGGCTGACCCTCTCTGTGTAACCAGCTCCTTCCTTTGAAATACAGGAAATTCCCAGGTGAAAAAAATTTCTGTCCATGCATGTTGGAACATTTTCTACAACTTGGTCTGAACAGTGTTTCCTCTAGCACTAAGGATGAGAGATCCCAGCCAGCAGGTGTTGGAGGGGACTCTCTCCATCCACCCAGGAGCTACAATGCCAATCCACTATCAAGAAAGCATCAGAGGGAAGGCTAAGTGTGTATGATCAACAAAGAGGGGATTGAGTGAGGCACACCTGGCCATACTTCCTTTTAATAATAATGCCCAAGGCTGCCAGTGCATCATGTCCATGCCCAGGCATAATTCTTACTAGAGGTTCAAGATAAAACAGAACAAGCCTTTTAGGGTAGGTTGGACAATTAAAGAACTTAAAAATAAAAAGCCAAATGGAGATCTTCCCAACTGGACTCTCTGACTGACCCCAGCCAGGGTATTCCCGTTGTTCATAATTTATGATTCCTGGTGTTTATAACATATGATCTGTAGTCATCAAAATTCTGTAGCTATTTCTTAACCCTCCTCTTGGACAAATAACCCCAAACGATCAATTTACCAATGAGAGGTATGGGTCTTTGTTGCTCTGCAAATTTGATAACTTGTATATTAGACACCAAAAATGATCATTTCATAGTGACAACTGAAAATGTCAAGTTGATTTTGTTTCCTTTTGAATTCTGTGCTTAAAGAGTATTATAAAAGCCCAGAACTGCAGAAATGGAAGGGACCTTGGCCAAGCAATGCTTTGAGTATGATAGAGGCTTAATAAATGTTACTATATTATATCCTATCCATTAATTCCTTTCTTAGGAGACCTCTGGAGATGGAGACTCCGAGGGCTTTTATTACATCCAAACAAATATAGTTAGAATTATACTACAAAGCGTTAAATTACATGTCAAGAGCTATACAGACATTTTATAAATGAACATGTGGCTATACTATAGTGGACCATGAGACTTGGATTCAAGAAGGCCTGAGTTCAAATCCAGCTTCAAGACTTATTAGCTGATTGACTAAGCTTATTACCCAACTTTTGCCCACCTCATTTTCCTCATTCTCACTTACTTCCCAGGGTTATTGTACAGATTAAATGATATAATATTTGTAGAGCTTTTTGCCACCCTTAAAGCACTATTGAAATGAGTACTACTAATACTAAAGATACAGTCATTTCCCAAATACTTCTCTTTTCGTATTCCTTTCCAGTGCTTGCTCAACATCCATCCCCCTTTAACTGGGGGCTCTTGAAGTTCTTCCATAATTAGTGCCTCTATAATCAGGAATGTTTTTGCATCCCACTAGAAGCTTTCATATTGTAAATTCATCCCTGTTTTGGGGTCTAAGGCAGAGATTAAGAAGAGGTGGTTTGTAGCCTCATCCTAACCCTCCAAAGGTAACCGAAGACGGCACCCACCCCTTAGCTTCTTCAGCCACACATTCATGCCTTCACATTTCATTTTGGGTCCTAGGACTTAGGGCTGGGAAGGATTTCAGAGCTTGCCTCGCCGGCCCCCCTCCTTGTTTTCTAGATGAAGAAACTAGGGTCCAGGAGGTTCTATGACTCGCTTAATGTCACAAAGATAATTGGAACTAAAACCCAAACCAAAACTCAGATTTCATCCCCAAATCCAAAGGTTTTCCCATTGGCTGCCTTCCTGCCTCAAGCCTCCCCACACCCAGCCCGTCTTCCACTCGGCTCTCAAAGAGCCAGCTGGACCGTGCCACCCCCCATCCAATCAAACATTCAAAGTAGCTCCCTATGGCCCTCAAGATGAGATAGGAAATCCTCCCCTTGGTTTTTAAAGCCTGTCCTATCCTGGCCCCTTCCTAACTCCCTAGCCTTCTACACTACACTCCCTGGTCCTCATTCCCTCTCCACCTCCACCCCCAGCCCAATCTAGCCAGATGACTTCCTTTCTCTTCCCCAAACAGGATGCTACATCACCTCACTCTGGCCATTTCTTCTGGCTCTCCCAGACCACTCACCCTCTTTCCTTCTGTCTCAGGGCTTTCCTGGCTTCTTTCAAGTCTCAGCTAAGATCCCACCTTCGGCAAAGCTTCCCAGTCTCTCCTTCTCTCTGAGAATGTTTGATATTTTATCTTATTTATGTCTTGTTTACATGTCACCTGCCCATCTTAGACCATGAACACCTTGACAGCAGGGACTGGATTTTTTTCTTTTTTTTGCAGGGGTGGGGGGGGAAGATGGATGTATTCCCCGTGCTTAGCACAATGTCTGACACCTGGTAAATGCTTAATAAACTCTCGGTGACGTGACTTGTGTTATGAAGTTAAAGCACTGGCAAAACGAACATTTCAAGTAATTCCCATACAAAGTTTTTTCATCACCCAATAAATGTGATACACCATTTCCATTAGACTATTTCAACTCACAGTTTGCTTCTGACAATGAAAGAAGGTAGAAATGGATTTTAAAGACTTTCTGAACCATTGCCAAGTAATAATAAATCATTTCCCTCTAGATTTAAAAAGTTTTTTAAAAAAGAAAATCTATTTTTATAGTAAATCTTTTTATCTTCTGCAAAATCTATGTAGAAAAAAACAAAATACAGAAACATGAATATATATAACTCGTATGTAGCCACCATTTCTGCTAATTAAGAAAATTCTAACCATCAACAGTTGAGATTCTGCCAAAGTCAGAAGCTCCAAAGTTTAGATGGCCTTTATATGTTTTGTGATCAAAGTCTAATCTGGATGGGAGGGGGGGCAGATTTTGGCCTAGATTCTTAATCAATTAAAAAAAAACCCTTTCTTCCATATGAAGTCACAGTTCCTAGCTCCCTTTTATAGAACATTCCTGAATTTGGTGAGGATTTTTGGACAGTGGACCTAATGACATTAGAGCACCCCAAAATAGATTCAATGCTGACGCAACACCATCGCCCTCTGACTCAAACACCAGGATACCACGACTGTTTCCCAGAGAACTCACGAGGTTTGGGTTGCACAACTGTCATTAATCATTCTGAAGACTGCCCAGCTGAAATTCTACACAACGAAATAACTTCTCAGTTAGCCCTGAGAGTCAAATTCAGTTCAGGGACTCTAATGATATCGTAACTAATTCACAAAGATCTCCAAGCTTTCTGGTGGCCTATGTTGGCACAAGATTCTATCTATGGACAACAATGGTCATAATTAGTTACAGAAACTTTCATCTCTTGGATATCTAGTTGGGGACCATAACATCCAGTCTCATCAACCAATCAACAAGCATTTATTAAGCCCTTACTGGGTACCAGGCACTGGGACTAGGTACCAGGTACAACCTGGAGTTGAAGATTCAAAAGCAAAAAGAGGCCGTGTCCTCAATGAATTCAAGATGGTTCACACACTTTAGTAGTGAGAAGGTCATTTCCCCCTGCCCTTCCTTTCCATTACCATCACTTCCTCTTCCCCCATTAGAGCAGGTCAGGAGTTGCAGAATAATGCTATAACCGGAACCTGCATTTTCTCCATCTCCGGGACCATTTTCTTCAAATCAAGAGAACGACTCAGAATGGGTCCATCTCCCATCACTGATCCAAGTACGTAGTTTCTGTGACCTTACAAGGGCCCTGTTTATACTTCAGTGACATTTTGTGGATGCCAATATCTTTAAATGGTCTGGCGTTTGCTGGCTGTGCGATTGCAAGGCCAACAAATTGGAAGCAATAGAGCTAGGTATTTTTCAACCACTTAAACAGTTCCTTGAATCCCCAATACGGTCTGCGGTCCAAAAACTTTTAAAGATCACTGTCATCTAAAGCAGACACTGTTTCATCTTGCCAAAAGAAAAAAAATGTACATAATAAAAATAAATGGTTTAATTATATGACCTGTGATTCAACTGGGAAATGTGAAATGTCTGACCAAAAGAAAGCAATAAGTCATTATAACTCTGATATTAGTTGACTAATAAATCATCTTTATTTTAGTTAGTTAAAAATTACATTAATGGTGCTTGACTACAGGCCCATGAAACAGGCTGTTGGAATTCAAATTGTCCTCTCTGTCCATGACTCAATTCTTTCATGACGTTGTTCTTTGTACTTGGTTTTATGCATTCATTGATTGACTTCCTAAATTGACTAAAATTATTCACTGAAAATCACTTGCTTTTTCCCTATGGATATGTTTTATGGGGCAGAAAAATGGATATTCCTCTCACAAGAAGACTTTGGTGATGGTGGCAGACAATTTGCACTGGAAACATTGATGGCTCTGTACCTCTCTGATGGTTTGCTGCCGCGGAGGCATGTCCATGGTGCTTGTCAGACTGTCTGATAGATTATTTTCGAAAATGCAAAAGTTATGAATATGGGAAGATCCACGCATAGAAAACTGTCCCCAAAGACTAAGACGGGAAAATGGAAGTGCTATCAGTTTGATTTATGTATCCGTTATGTTTGCCCTTTTTGTACATTAGCAAAATGTAAAAAAAAAAAAAAGGTAAGGAAAGAAGGAAGTAGGGAAAGAAAGAAGGAAGGAAGGAAGGAAGGAAGAAAGGAAGGAAGGAAGGAAGGAAGGAAGGAAGGCATCAAACTCCAAAATCAACTAGATTTCAAGTTATCACCTCCAAAAGTGGGGAGGCATTTTAGTCTTATCAACAGTTTGCACTTCTGTGTTCTACTCAATGTCTGAGAGGCAGGCATATTAGACAGAGATCAGGTCTTGGAGCTAGGAAGGCTTAGATCTCATCAGACCTTTGACTTCTATTGGTGACATGATCCTGAGCAACTCACTTAACCTCTCAAGACCCCAAGAAAGTCTCAAGGGCTATAAATTGAAGACAAGAAGTTGTTCTATACAGCCACTGTTGTTGTTCATTCCTGTCTGACTGTTCATGACCCCATTTGGGGTTTTCTTGGCAGAGATACTGGAGTGGTTCGCCATTTCCTTCTCCAGCTCACTTTACAGATGAGGAAACTGGGGCAAACAGGGTGAAGTGACTTGTCCAAGGTTACACTGCTGGGAAGTGTTTGAGGTTGGATGTGAACTCAGGTCTTCCTGACTGCAGGCCTAGCACTCTATCTACTGAACCACCTAATAATAAATACTTACAGTATGCATTTTCACAAGATCTTGGCTAAGTAATTGCATGAATGATAGAGGGGCATTTATGACTATTTGAATGCTACGGACACATTTGTTTTTAAAATGTACACCAGTAGCAAGACCATAGGCTAGTGAGCTCTGTCAAAGGAAGCCCTGTTTCTTTAATAGATTTTGCATATCATAGAATAGATGGCCACTGATGCTCTATGATTCTGGATCTAACAAGATGGCACTTATTATCTAATGATAACAATGACAAAAATACATTTGTGATCCACACCTGTTTTTCTCAAAGGTCTATTTTCACACCTTTGTAGTTCCCCTGTGAGTAGTAAATTTGCAAGTCTACTGGACAGGAAGGAGCCTTTGTATATTCCCAGGGTTAGCTAGTCTTTAATTCATGTCTAAATGAGACTAACAACAATCCAGGAAACAGGCTGTCACTGTCCAAGAGCTGTCTCCCACACTTCGCTTCGCAGAGACTGTGCTCTTTGGAAGCCATGACAAGCAGATGCAAACATTTTTGCCTTCACCTTCGCGGCCCAATCCCAGCTACGCCACATAGATGCAGCTATCACAACCCAGATTATTACAAACATGGAGATTTCTCCAAAGTCAAGACTGTAAATTTCCATTCATTCTCAACCATTTCCAGGTTCATGGAGCGAACGTGCCACGACAGTTATCTTGGTGTAACTAGTAATGAAAGGGACAAACACTGGGTATTTGGTGTCCTACAGGCAGAATTCACAAATCTCTCATTTCCACTGTATCATTCTCTCTCCTTCCATAAGCTCATGGGGACGGCCAACTGGACGGGATTGTTGTTACTATCCAACAGTGGAAATCTTTTCAGTTCCGAGATTGTGTTTCTCACTCTTGTTGGGAATAACATAGGCAACACAAGGAGAGAAGAGGTGATAAAAGATGGAACCACATTTGGATTTCAAGCTGTTCTCACCTCCTTGAGGAGGCTCAACAATTTCCTTTCACAAATCAGGCTTAAGGCCATTGGTTCTTCAACTGCTTGGAAAACATCTCTTTATCTAGTTCTCTGAAATTTCACTCAGATCCTCAAGAATATTGCAGCCCTTGGTCTTAATAGCTGAGAAAACACACACACACACACACACACACACACACTCACTCACAAAGATTTTTTTTTTCTTGGAGGGGCATTGTGATACACGTATATCTCTATAATCTTATTTTATAAAAACGCTATGTGTTTCCCATGGCAAATATTACGTAAATATGACCATTTGGATATCAGAAACAAAAATATCTATGTCACCTTCTTTTATAAAAATGCTACTTGTTTTCCATGGCAAATATCACCTAAATACAACCATTTGGATGTCAGAGACAAAATGGAAAAACTACAAAGTGCCAAAGGAATCCAGTGGAATTTCTAAAAGCCATGGCCAACCCAATTTTTTATGGAATAAAAATTCCAACACATGAAGCAGAGTCGGATTAGCATTTCTGGAAAGCAGCATGGTATGGTGGAAGGAGGATTGGATTAGGACAAGAGCACTTTGGTTACAAGCCCGTAGCCACCTCTGTGACATTGGTCAAGTCACATAGGTTACTTCTTTGGGTCTCTGTTTCCTCATCTGTACAGTGAAGGAGTTGGACTGGACGGCCTCTGAGGTCCAACTCAAAATCTATGATCTCTTCTTGTTATATCTTAATTAGGAAAAAAATCTAACAAAAATTTAGAAAACTAATAACAAATTTCAAATGCCATTTTACTAGCTCTATAAAGATAGAGAACAGATCTGCGATTTCATTGGTAGAGTGAGCTCCCAATGAGGCAATTTCTCTACAAATACAGATGGGTACTTTTTCCGCAACTTATAACCTTTGAGAGTTGTGAGAGCCCTGGGGGAAATGACTTGGCTAAGGTCTCACAGACACTTTTCATTCAAGTCGGGATGAATTCAAGTATTCTTGGCTCCATGGCCAGCTCTCTGCCCTTCACACCACACCCTGACTCATTACAGGCCTAAGGATACAAAAAGAAGCAAACCTTTTACCTTGTGACCCACACAGTTCAGTTTCTCTAAACCAGGAGCTCATATCCATTTTTGAGCTGTAAATCCCTTTAGCATCTGGTAAAGAAAGGTTTGTTCTTGTTGTTCCTCCTTCTGTGGATGCCTTCCCAGAATAACATTTTTAAATAAGTGAAGAAAATCCAGAATTTGCTGAGATGATAGTGAAAATTGTCACTTTTTCCCCATCCCAGTTCATGGAGCCCCTACAATCTATCCACAGACCCCAGAATGAACCCCAGAGGGCTAAGAAAGCTGGCTTAAAACCCTTTGGTTGGGACAGAGAAGGCTTTTGGGCTAACACCAATCAGTTAATCATTTTAGAACATCTCTAACACAACAGGGGGCCCTAGTCTGAAGTGTCATTAGATACTGTGGAGAACAGTCATAAATACTTTTTTTAAGATGGGAAGTAGGGAGATAATGTGACTCATAGCAATGTAAGCCATGGCAACACATTATTTTAATAAGTAAGAATGTGAAAGTGAGAAGAGAAAGCAGACGGCTATCACATGATGTTTTTCTCTTGCTACCATATCAACATTCAGGCTGAAGTCCCAGCTTGACAGCATTAAGCGAAAGCCTCATGGTTGGGAGTTTTCAGGTCTCCAGCTCTGGCTAACATAGAAGGCTGATGGAACTGCCCTTGCACCCTGACCCTATGATGAGGTGCAGAAAATGAAGCTACCTTTGGAGCCATCAAGGCATCCTGGAACCCCAGAGCTGGAAGGGCCTTTAGCTGGAACACTATTCCAGTGGGTCTGAACCAGGGGTCCATAAGCTTGTTTGTTTGTTTTTAATATGTTGATAATTGCATTTTAATAGAATTGGTTTCCCTATACTCTTCTGTATTTTATTTTATTTCTGGCATTTAAGAATATCCAGAGGCTTCACCGGATTGTCCAAGCAGACCCTTGCTCTGTTTTACTCAATGATACATGGCTCCCCTTCATAATATCCCTCAGTCATCCTTAGCTTGGATACTTCTGGTGATGAGGGGCACACTACCACAAAACGCAGCCCATTTCATTTGGGGCAGCTTGGTTAGGTGACCAGGATGGAGAAGAGAAACGATAGCTATCAAGGTTAACAGAGAGGCTTACCCAGAGGGCTACCCCGCCAGCTGGGCCATGATCGTGGCAGGAAGGATTCTTAAGCGCAGCTTTGTTTACACAGTGTGAATGGTCAGACACGTGTTTTTGGTAAAAAAAAAATCCTAACAACTGAATATTCCCCATGTTTATTCCATCTGCATTTTCAGACTAAGAGACACAGCCAGACACACGTCCCCAGGGAGAATAAGGGTCATGACCCTCCAGTCCTCTCCTGGCCCCTTTTCTGCAGCGTGGCACCGTCTTGTGGCACTGTTTCCATCCCTGCTGGGCAGCGGATCCAGGATCAGTCCAGTATCCACTGCAGTACTGTGCCCATGCCTGAATTCACCCACCAATGCCCTCTGCCCACCACCCTGCAGTGGAAAGGTCACTGGAGGCAGAAGACCTGAGTTTGAATCATGACTGCTGTATACCACCAGTATAACTTTCAGGCAAAACTGTTACCATCTCTGAGCTTCACCCCTGAATTGAAGGGACTGCACAAAATCATCTCTAAGGTGCCTTCTAGAGTTATCATCTAACTTGAAATCTATGATCTTATGAGGAAGACTTCCATGTTTTTCATGTATTTCAAAGGCCCCTATTCCATCCTAACTGTTCGGCTCTCTGTCTAGTTCCTGCCTCAGCTCTGTGAACCCCAGAAGGTCACTTAACTGCTGGATGCCTCAGCTCTGTGAACCCCAGAAGGTCACTTAACTGCTGGATGCCTCACTTTGCTCACCGGCCAAATGGGAATAATTACAGCCCCACCTTCCCAGGGTCATCAGGGTCAGAGGAGATGATATAAACACCACTGAGCACACCTGGTCCCGTCCACTGGCCCTCCTCCTCACACCGCGCGACTCCCACTAACATTCCCGTCTTCTCTCCCACCCCAGACTCTTCCAAGACATCAGCAGGACTTCCAGGGCCACCTGACCCCCGACCCTTTGGTTTCAAGAACTCCGTGCCTCCCACAGCCTCCCAGTGCCCGAAGGAGAGGCAGGGGAGGAAAAGAACAGGACTAGACTTGCTCCAGAAACACTTTGTATCCCCAGGGTCTAGCGAAGAGTAGGTTCTGAAGGAAAATGTTTTTGGCTAGTTGTGTTGACCATTAGAAAAGGCAGCGAGCCCTGAGCTGCTATGGAGGCGACCTCAACATTCCATGAGCCAGGGGGAGCTTTGGTGGGAGGACCAACGGGGGTGGGCATTCCTGCTGCCCTTCCCACAGGGTTCCTGACTAAGCCAAGACAGGAAACAGGTGCACGGGGGCCTGAGGGATCTGCAGAAAGCCTCCAGTGGGACTTTACAGCAGAGAAATGCTCTGCCCTGCATTTGTCCACTTTCTCAGTCTGGTCCGCATTGCTATTTGTCTTCCATTTCTGCCCCGGGGTCTGCATTTCTCAGCCTTGAGTCTCTAGCCACGACCACCACTGCTTGAGAAGCCTTAATCATACTCATTTCCCTCCAGCTCAGCTCCAGAATTGGCCAGCTTCTCAACAACCACCAGCTGCCTTGTGTCTGGGAGCTGTCTCCCCCTATGGCCCCTGCCTCCTCTGTACCCCAGCCTGGCCATTCTTTAGAGCCTGTCTGCCCCTATTAGGATAGAGGCTCCTTAAGGGGAAAAGCTGTCCTGTTGGCTTGTATGTGTATCCCTGCCACTAACCACAGTGACACATATTAAGTGCTTTATAAATTCTGTCTCCCCTTCTCTCTTCTCTCTCTCTCTCTCTCTCTCTCTCTCTCTCTCTCTCTCTCTTCCTCCCTCTCTCTCCCTCCTTCTGTCTATCTGCATCTCCTTCTTTCTCCTTCTCTGTCTCTCTAGCTCTCTGTGACTCTCTATGTTTGTGTCTCTCTCTGTCTGTCTCTGTCTCTCTTTCTCTGTGTTTGTGTGTGTGTCTCTCTCTCTCTCTCCCTTTCTCTCCCCACCTCTCTTCTATGTCTCTCTTTTTCTGTGTCTCTGTCTCTCTCTCTCTCTGTCTCTGTCTCTCTCTCTCTCCCTCCTTCCTAAGGACTGGAATAATCAATTCTCCTCCTTTCTCGTCATGCATATCCAATTCCTCACTGAGCCACTCCAGTACAAACTCTATCTAATTCTCCCAAGCCAGAAAAGCTTCAAGTATGAACCTGGTGACAGCTGACTGTAATCAGTGAATCCTCAGATTCAGACGTCTAGCGAGGGATTTGGGCCCATGGCAACTCCCAAAAACAGTCGGGCAAGGCAGATTTTGGAGGAAGTTAACCACAGTCATAAAATTACCTAGGCGAGGCATTCATTCATTCACATAAATGAAACAAAGATTCATTAAGCATCTATTGTATAAAGAAGTGGTATTTGGCTGGGAGAGAAAGACAAGGTCTAGCCCTTACCCTCATGGTGCTCAGAGTCTAATATTCATCATGGAACCTAGTGATGTCCTTGGCACATGTTAGTTACTCAATGCCAATTTGTGGAATCAGTGAATGAAGGAAGGAAGAAAGAGGAATCAACTTGATGGACATTTAAATATACCTCTTTTCTTTTGGCCAAATATAGCAAACAGTATGGCTATTCTTCAGAGACGAAAGTGAAAACAGATGTTCACCAGCTGCCCCAACAGAAGTCATTGAATGTGGAATACATAATGCTTTGTGTGGCTCACAATAATATTAAAGCATAGAGGCAATTGTACATTATTCATGGGGAACTGGATTTGCGTCTTGGCCA
Source organism: Trichosurus vulpecula (assembly GCF_011100635.1). NCBI lineage: Eukaryota > Metazoa > Chordata > Mammalia > Diprotodontia > Phalangeridae > Trichosurus > Trichosurus vulpecula. Next base: position 429,157,597 of record NC_050576.1, read on the forward strand.
TCAGATAAATGACAAAGACATGGGGGGGGGGGGGAGCAGCTGCAAAAGGAGCAGCTCTAACAGTAGCCAGCAGAGTTGGTGCCCATGTTCTCCCAAGGAGATGCATCCAGTACAGTGACCCTAAGGGCACGGGGAAAGAAGAGAAAGGGGGCACAGAGAGCCAAGCAGAATTACTCAAACACTTCATAAAGTCATCGAGAACTCCAAGAGGAAAAGCTCTGCCTCGGACCCTCATATTTGGAACCTTTTTCAAATCCATGTTTTTGGAATATCATTTTGAAACCCAGAAAATGCACTGAATTTGTAAACTTTTCTCCATTCTCAATCTCTGCTGGAAAGAGGAAAGAAATCGTCCAATACGGTGAAGAGGGAAGGGTTGAGGACAGAATCCGGAATTGTGGTCTTAGCTTCTGATCTTCCAATGACCATGATAAATAATAGTAATAATTCTAACAATAGCTAGCATTTATGTAGCGTTTCAAGGTTTGCCAATTCTGACAATAACCCTGGGAGGTAGGTGCTATTACCAGTCCCTTCCTACAGATGAGAAAAATGAAGCAGACAGAGATTCAGCGACTCAGCCAGGGTCACGCAGCGAGTCTGAGGTGGGAGTTGGAAGCTCAGAACTTGAAATAAAGATCTGAGCTTGAATCGTGCCCCATAAATGGGGATAATAGTAGCACTTGTTTCCCAGGGTTGTTATGAGGGTACAATGAGGGAATCTTTGTAAAGCACTCTGCACGTATTAAAGTGTTGTATCAGTCCTAGATATTTTTGCTGTTATTATTGTGATGACTTCTACTACACCATCTAGCCACTCCTCGTATATCTGTGGGGCCTTGGGAAAGTCACTTTGTCCCTAGAGGATCCATTTCCCCAACTGTAAAAGAAAGGATTAGCCAGATGACCAACTTCTGTAAGACGCTCTCCACTCATAGGATTCCATGACATACCATGAGGATGTTTCATGAATGGAAGCTAAATTCTTTATTTTCAAGACAATCGGCATGCTTTTAGTCGATTCATGAAAATAAATAGACGATGGTGATGTTCCAGGCAGGGAAAGTGCCAGGTGTTCTCACAAGAAAGGCTCTGATTCAAAGAATGGCAGCCTCCCCCCAGAGGAGGGAAGAGTGTGGACGTGTTGACAGACCAAGGGAGTAAAGTTTACAAAGACACTTCTTTGTTAGAGCACCTACTCAGAAACTTGCATTCCCTAAAACTTAGACTAGAATTATGAGGATTATGTAAGTAGATTTAAAATCTAGGTACTTAATTTGCCACGGGTAAATAAAACATTTTCTGAAAATCTGAAATGTGAATTTCCTTTCATCAAATGCAGATGCTACACTTTAAATTATTTTTAACAAACCCACAAAATAAGAGAATACAAACACATCCTCTTATTCTCCCATAAACACTTCGGCTCACCGCGATGCCAAAACAGAAACAGAAAAATCTCTGCCTTTGCTAAACTAAAAGCAGAAAATGATGGCATTGCCAGGGACTCCAATGAGCATGGAGCCCGGCCCCTCCTAAGCAATGATCTCTATACCTTCCCAATCATCCACATGTGCTTGGATACCACTGGCAATAATGGAGAACTCACTACCTCTTCAAGAAGCTGCTTCCATTTTCCTAAGGTTTTTCCTCCCATCAATTGTCTCTTTCAATCAATAAATCAACAAGCATTTATTAAGCATTTCCTATGTAGACAAAAAAAAAGTGACATAATCGCTACCCTCAAGAAGCTTACACTCCATCTGAACAGAAAGAAGTACATATACAGGTGTATTCAAAAGAGATGAAAAGTGGGTGGGTGGGAATGTTGGCTGCTTGGAGGGCAGGTAAGGCACTGATGATGAAGCACTAGGCAGATAGACACAAGCTGGACTAGAGGTAAGACTTGCTCTGGCCTGGATCATAGAGCTTTGGGATCAAAGAATTGGAAATGAAAAGGACTTAGAAGTCAAAGAAATTGTCCACCTGACACATTTTACTGAGGCTCAGAAAAGCAAGCCTTGTGTCCAGGGTCCCACAGGTTAGTGGCAAAGCTGGAATCCAAACCCAAATCCACTTCTTTCTCTCTGGGCCACTGGAAGTGGAGCCAAAAGGCCGTGGTTCAGACGCTGCTACTTCTTAGCTCTATGGCCTTGGGAAAGTCACTTTTTTAGAATTCTTGTCTGTAAATTACTCCTTTCCAGGTCTAATTCCTGTGATGGGAAAATGAAAGCAGATGGAGCTCTGGAGTTCTCCACACCAGGCCTACCCCCTCAAAACACCAGCAGCCTAAGGCAACATGGGGGACTTTCTGGGAGACACTAGCCCTCAAGGCAAAACTCCAAACTAAGTGAACATCTTTCCTCCTTATTCTCAGCTCTTTCCTTTTCTCTACCTAACCTTTAGCAACCTAAAGCTATTCTTTCTAATTGGTCCAGATTCCTAGCCCCTACAACTTGGCCTGCTCCAAAATTATTCTTCCTTTCCGCTGAAATCAAAACTCCTGTTCAATGATAGTGATCTCAGCCCTTCTGATTAAATCAGCTGGCATTAAGGCATCAGTGACAAAGAAGATTGTTCTGGCCACCCAAGGAGTGGCATCCCCTGAGAGGAGCTTCTGAAACACCAAATGGAGGGGGTGGGGTTTCTGTTGTCTGTATCTGTTGCAAGAGAATATGGGGGGTAGTCTTCCTCTAGCCAGCATGGCTCACTGTTGTCATTACACCAATCTACAGTGGTCTCAGCCCACCTCTCCTGATGTACCATGGACTTAGGAACAAGATTGGCAGGCTTGTTAACACAGTGAGCTAAAGAAGAGAAAATTGACTGTAGAACCTACAGAGTGGTAGAGGGAAGCAGGGCTCCAGACCAGGACAGCCTGGATGGTCGCTGGGTAAGGTCTATCTCACGGAACTGAGAGCGGAGTGGAGCAGAGCCCAGTGCGAGCTGCGCCTGGACCAACCAGACTGGGAGCCCAGAGGAACAGGCCCTAGCGTCCTGAATCAGTGAGCTGTGGGAGTTACCAGATTTCTCAACTCACAAACAACAAAGACAACAGAGAAGAACTGCAGAACCCACGAAATAGCAGAGGGAAGTGGGGCTCTAGCCAGGGACAGCCTGGATGTTGGCTGGATGAGGTCTGTAGCGCATGGAGCAGGAAACAGAGTGGAGCCCAGTGTGGGAGGCAGCAGGACCAACCAGACTGTGGCAGAATGGGCCCTGGTGCCCCGAATTGGTGGGCTGTGGTACTTACCAGACTTCTTGGCCCGCAGACACCAAGGAGAGTGGAGAGGGTTGGTGGGAGAAGCTGCGGGGGACAGAGTGTGTGTGTGGGGGGGGTTCTCGGTTTGGCCACCACCCCAGGGACAGCAGAGGAGGTGCAGCTACCGAACTACAGCTGCAGTTGCTTCTGGCCCAAGGCCCACCTAGTGGGAGGAATTAAGTGGCGGATCACAGTGGGAGTGCAGAACCCGCTTAAGATCTGAGTCTGGTCCAGGTTGGCAGTACTTGGGGGAGGAGGAGCGCTGGTGTGGCAGAGCTGGCTATCTGGAAAGAGTGCTGAAAACAACAGCACATCCCCTCAAGCTTTGAACTAAGTACTCTCTACTCTACAAGCAGTGATACCCCGATGAAAAACTCAAGGGTCAAGTAGTTGGCTGGGAACATGGCCAGGCAGCAAAAATGGACTCAGATGCAGACTCAGACTTTGGAATCTTTCTTTGGTGACAAAGAAGACCAAAACATACAGCAAGAAGAAGCCAACAAAGTCAAAGAGCCTACATCAAAAGCCTCCAAGAAAAACATGAACTGGTCTCAGGCCATAGAAGAGCTCAAAAAGGATTTGGAAAAGCAAGTTAGAGAAGTAGAGGAAAAATTGGGAAGAGAAATGAGAGTGATGCGAGAAAACCATGAAAAACAAGTCAATGACTTGTTAAAGGAGACACAAAAAATACTGAAGAAAACAACACCTAATAAAATAGACTAACTCAAATAGCAAAAGAGCTCCAAAAAGCCAATGAGGAGAAGAATGCCTTGAAAGGCAGAATTAGCCAAATGGAAAAGGAGGTCCAAAAGACCACTGAAGAAAATACTACCTTAAAAATTATACTGGAGCAAGTGGAAGCTAGTGACTTTATGAGAAATCAAGATATTGTAAAACAGAACCAAAGGAATGAAAAAGTGGAAGACAATGTGAAATATCTCATTGGAAAAACCACTGACCTGGAAAATAGATCCAGGAGAGATAATTTTAAAATTATTGGACTACCTGAAAGTCATGATCAAAAAAAGAGCCTAGATATCATCTTTCAAGAAATTATCAAGGAGAACTGCCCTGATATTCTAGAACCAGAGGGTAAGATAGAGATTAAAAGAATCCACCGATCGCCTCCTGAAAAAAGATCCCAAAAAGAAGACTCCTAGGAGCATTGTTGCCAAATTCCAGAGCTCCCAGATCAAGGAGAAAATACTGCAAGCAGCCAGAAAGAAACAATTTGAGTATTGTGGAAGCACAATCAGAATAACACAAGATCTAGCAGCTTCTACATTAAGGGATTGAAGGGCTTGGAATATGATATTCCAGAGGTCAATGGAGCTAGGATTAAAACCAAGAATCACCTACCCAGCAAAACTGAGTATCATGCTCCAACGCAAAATATGGATTTTCAATAAAATAGAGGACTTTCAAGCTTTCTCAGTGAAAAGACCAGAGCTTAATAGAAAATTTGACTTTCAAACACTAGAATAAAGAGAAGTATGAAAAAGTAAACAAGAAAGAGAAATCATAAGGGACTTACTAAAGTTGAACTGTTTTGTTTACATTCCTACATGGAAAGATGATGTGTATGATTCATGAGACCTCAATATTAGGGTAGCTGAAGGGAATATACATACATACATACATATATACATACACACACACATATAGACAGAGGGCACAGGGTCAGTTGAATATGAAGGGATGATATCTAAAAAATAAAATCAAATTAAGGGATAAGAGAGGAACATATTGAGAGAGGGAGAAAGGGAGAGATAGAATGGGGTAAATTATCTCACATAAAAGTGGTAAGAAAAAGCGGTTCTATAGGAAGGGAAGAGGGGGCAGGTGAGGGGGAATAAGTGAATCTTGCTCTCATTGGATTTGACCTGCGGAGGGAATAACATACACACTCAATTGGGTATCTTACCCCACAGGAAAAAAGGACGAAGAAGATAAAAAAGGGGGGATGATAGAAGGGAGGGCAGATGGGTGGAGGAGGTAATCAAAAACAAACACTTTCGAAAAGGGACAGGGTCAGGGGAGAAAATTGAATAAAGGGAGATAGGATAGGAAGGAGCAAAATATAGTCAGTCTTTCACAACATGAGTATTGTGGAAGGGTTTTACATAATGATATACTTGTGGGCTATGTTGAATTGCCTGCCTTCTTTTGGGAGAGTAGGTGGGGAGGGAAGAGGGGAGAGAATTTGGAACTCAAAGTTTTAAAAACAGATTTTCAAAAAAAAAGTTTTTGCATGCAACTAGGAAGTAAGATACACGGGCATTGGGGCATAGAAATTTATCTTGCCCTACAAGAAAGTAAGGGAAAACAGGATGGGAGGGGAGTGGGGTGACAGAAGGGAGGGCTGACTGCTGACTGAGGCAACCAGAATATACGCCATCTTGGAGTGGGGGGGAGGGTAGAAATGGGGAGAAAATTTGTAATTCAAAGTCTTGTGAAAATCAATGCTGAAAACTAAGTATATTAAATAAATTAAATAAATAAATTTGAAAAAATAAACTTTTAAAAAATAAAGAAGAGAAAATCAGTTATGAGCAAGGGCAAGAGGGCCCACTCTCTTGAAACCTAAGCATGAGGCTTAGGTCCTAGGATCCACTGTATTTTTAGCTACTCAGAGGTTTTTAGAGGTAGCATATTCCTGGTTCTTGGCTGAGTTCTGGGTACCTTGGGTTGCCAGATGGTTGAATAACAGATAAAGTGTTCCCATTTAGGGAATCAAGATTACTCAGTGCTATTTGTACACCATGCATCAAACAGGTAATGTTGGGTACACCATGCATCCGACCATCTCATCAAATCCCTTGATTTAACAGATCAGGAAACTTGGGATGAAAGACACAGAGTTGGACAATGGAAGAGTCAGGACTAGAATATGATTCTGCTGGGTTCTAAGAGGGCTGAGCTTTCCAGTTCACCAGGTATGCCTTCATCTGCAGGGGAAGGCATACCCATGCTAAAGCTTGTGGAAGGGATGCTTTTTTGTTTGTTTGTTTCTTCTCTCTAAGAGCTTAGGCAGGGGTGGCCTCAAAGCCACAGGTTCCCTACCCCTAGCTGAAGGTATCCCCCTGTTCAGGAAGGGTGAAATGCAGGCCTATTATTGGTCCACTCAAGTCTAAACTTCTCTGACTAGTTGTCAAGGCCCTCCTCCACAACTGAACCTCCCATATTCCATATTCGTCTAAACAACTCTTTTGAGAGTGGTGGGTGGATCTGAGTCTTGCCTCCCTGGCTAATTCTCCCTTCCACTCTCCCCTCCTCTCAGAGACTCTAGGTGGTGCAGATGTGGACCCACACTGACAGAGGAATCGTCTCACTCCCAGCTCCCGATGCCAATGATACTCCAGGTCCAGTGTTCTCCTCCTTCATTCTCATCCAAAAGCATCCATGCCTCATCCATCATCAAGCCAGCCTGGACCGAGTCCTACCTCTCAATGAAGCTACACCAGGCTACACTAATGACTTAGCCATTCCCCGTATGACTTAGAGCCACACGATTTAGAACCTAATTGGGGCGGGCCCTTCGCTGTGCTCTCAATGTTTCTTTTCTCCTCCACTGGCCTGGAAGTGCTTCATGGACTGGGACTGTGTCTTAGAATTCTCCTTCATGACTAGAACGCCTGGCTCAGTGCTTACTCATGATATTGTAGAGATGCAATGTGGCAGATAGGCCAGAACACTAAACTTGGAGTGAGAAAGACAGGTTCACAGTTACTAGCTCCGTGACCCTAGTCAAGTCACTGTAAGCCTCAGTTACCTCATCTGTAAAACCTGGATAATGATAGTGCCTATGCCACAAGGATGTTCAAAGACCAGATGAGAGAATGCTTGGGAAATATTTTGCCAACCTTAAAGGATTGTAAAAGTTAGTTATTACTACTAGTAATAGGGTCTTCCTAAATGTTTGTTGAGGGCAGCTAGGGGTGCCATAGTATACAGAATGTTAGACCTGAGTCAGGAAGACTCATCTTCCTTGGTTCAAATCTGGCCTCAGATACTTTCTAGCTGTGTGACCCTGGGCAAGTCACTCAACGATGTTGCCTCAGTTTCCTCATCTGTAAAATTAGCTGGAGAAGGAAACAGCAAACCACTTCAGCATCTGTTACAAAAATCCTAAATTCGGTCACAAGAAGGTGGATGCCAATGAGATGACTGAACAGCAATACGTACTTATTGGCCAATTTGCATTTTTACAAGCAATTGTAAAACTAAGGCAAATTCACTGTAAACCTTGGATGGCAAATTTCATTTTATTCTGACACTTTTCAAAATAAAGAAATAATGAAGACAGAGGGGAAACTTTCAGAGAATTTGGCAAAGGGATTGGGGGTGTATCACTTCTGAATTTCCCCTGGCAGTCAATGACACATATTGTTTCCTAATCTTTCCATGTCAGAGCATCTCATGGTCCAAGTAGGTAATTAAATCAGCTGATGACACGGACTATGCCAGACTGCCATAGCTTTCACAATGCCTACCATTGTAGGTACCAGGTGCCCCCAAAGCCTTAGGGGAGTTTTAAGCTATTAAAACTTAAAACTGCCTAAGATTTTTGGGGTGCCTTGGGTTGTGCATACCACAAGTACTGAATAAATATACTTAGACTGACTGAATGAGACAATTATGTCCTTGAAGACTTCTTTGGCCCTCACCATACCCAGAACATTTAGCATCCATCGGGAGATAACCATTCATCCTTTGCTAATCTCTCACAAATTAATAGCAAACACCTAGTACCAACACTGATCTGGCACACAGAGATTCACTATTTATTTCATCTAAAGGTAAACATTTTACCTTTTGTGCTGCTATCACATCAGGAAAGAATAAACATCAATTAAGTCAGAATCTCCCAGGCTGAAATAATTTGTTTGGAAGCATCAACAAGGTTGGCAGTGACATAGGATTATTGGAGCATCGCTACAGGGGAACTCATCAGAGATCATTAGCCACCACCATTAGGATAGGCTGATGACTTTTTGCTTCTTTGAAGCAGGCCATATTTTTACATACACTGAATTTTTTTCTCCTTACTCCTACACACCGAAAGCACTTCAAAAATAAAACCCACTGATGGCCTTTATTTTTTCCGCCCACCCATCAGTAGCCAATGATCTTGACTTAAGTCTGGTGAGCCCAGAATGGTAGTGTGTTAGTAACAGTCTTTGGGAATAAGAGTCTGAATCCTATCTCCCTCAACAAATATGACATCAAGGGATGCTTTCTTTTAGCTAAAAGGACTGCATGATGTGGGTGAATTTTAAATGAGCTGGAATTCTACCTCATTTGCACACAACTTTCTTAAACGTTCCTTCATTCCACTGAGAAGTATGGCCTGTGTACCTATCATGTGCTAGGTGACAGAGACACAAAGACAAGACTGAGATGACATTTTACAGGGGGTGGGGGAAGGCCCACATGTACACAGAGAAAAAAACACAAAACACATGCAAAGTAATTTTGGAAAAAGGGCAGAATGCTAATCATGAAAACAGTAATAACTAGCCTTTTTATAATTCCTACTATGTGTCAGGCACTGTGCTGTTAACCTCTGAGAGAGCCAAATTGTGTTACAAGAATGATGGATGGTATTGGCCTTGCCAGAAACACAAGAATTAGGAAGAGGGGAGGGTTTGAGGGGAAAGATATCAAATTCCCTTTCAGACATAAATTAAGATGCATATCTGGAAATCTAGGTACCATTAAACAAAAAAAGTATGAATTTTCATTCATCAAGCATTTATTGAGTGCCTACTAGGTGATCGGGTGGGGGAGAGGGGAAATTTTTCGATTACTCCGAGCCCATAGTTAGGTGCAACTAGGTGGTGCAGGATAGAGTCTCATGCCTAGAGTCAAGAAAATGCATCTTCACAAGTTCGAACCCCACCTCAGACACTTCCTAGCTGCGTTAAGTCACTTTATCCTGTTTGCCTCAGTTTCCTCATCTGGAGAAGGAAATGGCAAACCACTCTAGTGTCTCTGCCAAGAAAACCTCAAATGAGGTCATGAAGAGTCGAATATGACCCAACAACAACAGAAACCACAAGAACATATAGTGTCAATCTATGCAGTATATATTTTATATACATTTTCAAACCAGGTTTTACTTCCAGGAGAAATGAACTTTTATAGAATATTAGCAGTGGCTCAGGATTCCCAGTCAGGGTAACAAAGACAGGATGGAAGGATAATGTTAAATAAACAACCACACAGAGTCACCCCTCTACCACAACCACGGCTTGTCAAGGGCAGACGCTGTTTGGTCTTTTCTTTATTTCTTCAACTATCTGGCCCAGTGCTTTGCATGGAATACTTAGGAAATGTTTGTTGAATCAAATTCTCTGATAGTGAGTTTCTAATATCAGCATCTGCGGCGGTCAAAAGTACTCTGGCGCGTACTGATGACAACCAGATAGGCCGTTTATTCAAACACAGCTGAAACGGCCCCCGAACCTTAACATTCTGCACCACAAAGCTCATACAGTCTGTCCGATGTTTTAGGAATGCAGGCTGAGAATTCCAGACCACAGTCACAGGAGAGCTATCCTTACCCAGAAAGGACTTGGGTCTAATTATTGGGCAGTTGGCTCCAATAAGCTTTAGAATACAGCAGGGGAGGCTGCGTCTATAGCTTCACAAAAGCTTTTTGGGCCCAAACCAGCAGGACAGCAACCCAACTATTCTGCTTTCCATGCACAGGTTCAATATGTTGTTTAAGATCATACACTCCAGGGTGATTAACGCTCACCATTTTAACCCCAATTTTCTAAAAAGGGAAGGCCTTTCAGCAGATACTGGCATTAAAAACAACAGCGGCTCACATTTGCATTGGTTACTTCTTTCAGAATGGTCACATACATTCTACCTTTTGCTGCTCACAACAACTCTAAGAGCTAAATGGGGCAGACAGCACGGTGGTGTGTACAGGAAGAATTGTTAACTGTGATTTCCTCTTGCAATAGCATTGGTTTTGCCACAGCCTCTGCTGATTAAAAGATGAACACTACCTACTAGGTGTTCCACAAAATGGAAAATCAGTCCTTAGGAAAGTCAATATTTTAAAATCAAACTATTCAAAATCAGGCTTAGGTTCTGTCAGGATGACCCATCAAGAAGATGTGACCACAAATATCAATAGAATTGGTGTAACTTGATTTAAAATAATCAACATAATTATATAATGGGTATACTAGATGTAATGGTGCTGACTTTCACCAACATATCCATTTATCCACACCTTCTACAGTTACTACCTCTGGGCTGAACCTCAATAATCAGATAATTAAGACAATTCTGTTGTCACCATCCAATAGGCAAAGTCCTGCTTGGAGCAGGTGATTAAAAAGAGGGACGTGCCAGAACAAGCTCTTTATGTCTTGATACAGCTACATTTTCAGCAGACACGTTTAAACCTTGAGAATCAGCAAAACTACAAACCAGGGCTTGATCTACATTTTGCTGCTTGTCTAAACTTAATAAAATGATGAAGATGTAAATACCGATTAAACATGTGTCTTGCCAAAGAGCTGGTTGTTAAACATTTACCAGCACACCCCGGAGTACAAGATAGGGTGCATACTGTAATAAGACTGTGAAACTCAGATCCATACAGAGGGCAGCATATGCTAAGTACTCCATGAGCAGGGAAGACTGGGAGAATCTGCGTTCAGATGAAGGAGAGATCACTGTGAGCTGAGCACACCAGGGCTGACTTCTTGGAAGTTGTATTTGAGATGGACTTTAAAGGATGGGAAGGCTTCAGATAACCAGAGAAAAGGCAACGGGTATTCCAGATGAGGGGAAGCAAGAACAACAACGTGGAAGCAGGAAGGGTCCCGGTGGGCGTGTTTACGGTCCCAGCGGCCTGGGGTGGAGAGTTCATAGAAAAATATCTGAGGAGAGCAGTTTGGAGGGTTTGCAGCAGATGACACAGGGTCCCCAATGCTACATTAGGAACAATTAATAAGATCATGGATCCATAGATTTAGAGCCACTCCAGTGCTTGGAAGGGAGAGTGGAATGATCAAAGTGGTACTTTAGGAAGACACTTTACATTAAATACGGCATAAATCACGTAGATGGTAAGTGATTACACAGATGTGAAATGACCTCGAGAGTTCAGACACCTTCAAGTAGAACCAGACCTGAACAATCCCAGACTAAAGCAGCATGTTCACCAGCATTTACAAAGGGAAGCTATTGTGTAACTAGCCCATGGAATTTAACTGTATTTTGAAAGGATGATAGCGGATAGAAAAGAAAAATAAATGCTATAAAACTACCCTTTACCAATCTGGACATGGTCCATAGTGCGTTTCAGAGTACACTATTATTTTAAATATATTTGTCTTTCCTAGACAGAAAATAAAAAAAAAGTTCATTTTTTGAAAAGTGAATGTAGCCTATCTATGAACCAGCATCAATTCATTAAAGTAGAACCTGATTCAAAATAGCGCATTGGTAAAAGGCTACAAAAACTCACTAATATAAAATTCAATGAGAAGGAGAAAAAATTAGTGAAATAGCTCCTGGAGGGCAGGAACTGTTTTGCCTTGTCTTCGTATTTCTGGTGCACGGTACGACAGCTAGCCCATAACAGGTATTTAACAAATGTGTGTTGATTAATTGAAAGAAGAAAAATAAAAAATTGGTTAAAATATTTGGTATATTAAAGGCATACAGAATTTTTAAAATGCAAAGAGAAGTGAACATAATGGCTGTGCTATTTTATTAGATGGAGGCCGGACGATCTTTGTGCTACGAAGCACTTGAGAGAATATGATGTTTTTGATTCTGCATCCGCCATGCCACTGTGCCACCATGCCTCCATTGTCACTAGCTAATAAACAGCCCTGCGCCTGCCTCTTCATGTAAAGGAATATGATGATGCCTGGAGAGGAGGGGGAGGAGCCTCTCCCCAAGTACCATAGTTAGTTAGTTAATGGCAGAGCTGAGCCTATAGCCTAGAGATGACATGGGACAAGGCCTATTTTTATATCATAATTAAATCCAAATGTCTTCCGCCAAGTCTAAACAAAAGACAAATTCCCTTTTGATGATGAAATTCTCCAAATGCTATTATCAAATGACATTGGAATAATTGTACTGAGCCCAGGAACATCCCAAATCCACAGTCAAATCAGTCACAAAAACCTCTCTGTGACAATCTTCTCCCAGTGATTTTATGTGGCTATGACCGTATAAAACTCAATTGACAAGCATTAGACACCAGGGTTTTGTGTTGACCATCTTCTGTCTCTGGGAAGCAAGGTGGCACAGTGGATAACACGTCGTGCATAGAGTCCAGAAGGCCTGAGTTCAAATCTGGCCTCAGACAGTTACTAGCTCTGTGACACCGGCTAAATCGCTCCACCCTGTTTGCCTCAGTTTCTTCATGCTTAAAATGAGCTGGAGAAGGAAATGGCAAACCAGTCCAGTGTCTTTGCCAAGAAAACCCCAGATGGGGTCAGGGAGAGTCAAATATGAATAAAACGATTAAACAAGAGCGAAATCTTCTTTCTCCATAACACTTTCCTTTGCAGATGGCTTCAGCCACCGTTGTCCTGCAGGGACACTGCGCTAGATGTGAAGTCAAGAAGTGCAGAGTTCAAATCTTGCTTGTGACACTTATACAGTATGTGACCCTCACAAGCTACTTCATCCCTCGCCTACAATTCGGCATCTATAAAATGAAGGGACAGACAGACAGCCCCAACGGCCCCTCCAGCTCTAATAAGACTTCAGTCCTCACAACAACCTACGAAGCTGTGGGTATTATTCCCTCCCCCGCATTTTACAGATGATGAAACTGAAGTCAGCAGAGACCATTTAGTGCCCTCAGTGTGCCCTTCTCCTCTTTCCCACATCAGTGTTGTATGTATGTTGGTGTATATATGTATACATACGTGTGTAGCATATACATACAATATATACACATAATGTATATATATGTACGTAGTGTGTATATATGTGTGTGTATGTATGCTGTATAAATGCATTCATACATGCATGCACGCTGTATCAATGAATCAAGGAAACATGATGGTGATGAAGGCTATGCCCACGAGTAAATCCGTGTTTCCTCTACGGAACCTCAGCTCACATTGTGTAGTCAGTGGAGGCTTGAGTGAGAAAACAGAACTTGTTTGAAAGTTGTGAATAAGGGCTGATCAATCCAAAAGGGAAGGAGTATCACCAGTATGAGAGATGATGAGAAATACCCAGAAGGGTAGAAAAGGTGATAGACAAAGCGAGATGAGAGTCCATCAAAACAAGTCTAGTCTTTGGCCCACGCTGGCTGTGGGGTCCTGGACAATCGGGCCCTCAGGCAGCGCCAAGACTCTGGCGAGCAGAGATGCCACTCACCCAGGGGCTTCTTTCACCACTGAAATGTCAGGTCAAGAAGCCTAAAAGCGAATGAAAAGAGGAAGCTGGACCAGAAGATAAATAAGGACGGGCTCAGTGACTGTCTTAGATTGAACACAGCGTCCCATGGAGAATCTGACAGAGGGATAAGCTAATTCCTGAAGCGAAAGATGCAGGGCTGCGAGTGCAGATTTTTAAGAAGGATGCTGGATTCAAAGGACATACGTGGATTCAAATCCTGACTCTGCAATCTATCAACCGTGTCACCATGGCGATGATTTTTCAACTCCCCATCCCTGAAGTGGAGAAGGGGCTTGGACCAGGTGTTCTCCCGAGTCCTTTTCATCTCTCCACCTATGCTCTTATGATCTCTGAGAAGAAGGGGGTGAGACAAGAAGGAAGCAGGAATTGAGAAGAGCGAAGCTGGGCTCCGTATAGGAGGTGAGTAAGATTTGTCCTTTCTCAGGTCTGTTATTTTCTATTATCTCACTCCATATGTTCTTCCCTGTATGGAGTGGGAAGTCCTTTATTAAAAATAATCCTAACATGTGCTATTTTCAAGGAGCAGGACAAAGAGAAAGGAAAAATGACTGTTCTCTTTGTTGGATAGCAGGGACCCAGGAAGGGGAACCAATATCAGCAGAAACAAGACGTGAGGGGGCACCAGTGAGCCAAGTCAGACCTAGGGCAAGAGGGTGAAAGAAATAAACTTTGGTGTTGAGGCCTTGGGGACTCGAGATGTCCTACTGGCCTTCAGGAGAGGCTCAGAACCCGGTATCCAATGCCCAGCCATCCTCACTATAAAGAGAGCGTCAGGTTTCAGTGGTTTTGAAACCGTAAGGCTTGCAGAAGCTAATTCGGCTGGTATCCCTGGTTTAGAAAGTGTAGGCTGGTCCTGGAAAATCATGGAGGAGTGAATTGAAGATTGTCAGGAATAAAAATAGACCGATGCTAAATCGGTTGCTCTCGATAGCCTGACAAAAAGACTCTGAAAGTGAAACACTATTTTTAAAAGAGTTGTTTGGGAAGATTTTGCAGAGAAATCTTGCTTCAGATCTTGTCTTTTCTCACATTGAAAGCCATGATGTCAGGAAGGTCTCTGTGGGATAAACAGAGGAAGGATTCCCCTTATTGATAAGTGTTTACAGCACAAACTCCCAGCATTCAGAGCAATTCTACAAAGGCACAAGAAGGACAAGAATATGTGAAGATTTGTGGTCACCCTTGGCCATACCCTTGGCCTCCAATTAGTCAGTGCCTTGAGCGTGTGTGTGTGTGTGTGTGTGTGTGTGTGTGTGTGTGTGTGTGCACGTGTGTGTGTATGTATGTGTGTGAGAGAGACAGAGAGAGAGAGACAGAGACAGAGAGACCGAGGCAGAGACATTGTGTTAGCTAGATGCTACATGACAGAAAGAAGCCTTTGTGGTGCCCAATTTGCAAGGTAGATAAGATAGATTGTGCAGGACAGTTTAGAGCTAGAAAGGACCTTATAGTAGTCATTGAGTCCAACTCTCTCCTTTTAAAGGTGGGAAAGAGGTCCAGAGATTGGAATGGCTTGGCCCAAAGTCAAACGAGGAGTAAGCTGGGCTCAGAATCCAGAGCTGCTGACACCAGATCAGATAAGCTCAGCATTATAACCCACTGCTTCATGATAAAACAACTGGTGAAGAAAATCACACTATGCATTCATATGACATCTTTTTCATATACTAACATAACAATCTGTCTGATAAGCACAGATGCCTGAGTAACCAGGGAAGGGCTGGCACCACCAGGAAGTCTTCACAGAGGAGGTGGGGATGAAGGATGGGCAGGACATGGAGAAGAGGGAAGCAGAGGGACACAAGAAAGAGGAAGGACCTTTCAAACAGGTGGCCTATCAAGGGGGAAGGTACAGAAATGCCAAGTAGGTAAGCATGGTGCAGAGTAGGAATGATGGGACATCCCAATGTAAGGACCTTACTGCCGACATCAAAGAAACAAGAAGCAAGCACATAGGCTACACTGGATGCCATTTAAAACAAACTAGAAAATGAGATAATTTCATTAGCTAGAAAGAGCCCCAGCCCCTACAGGGAAGGTCTTACTCAAATTAAATGGAATATCTAATTCTTATTATTAATTATACTGGGTCACAGTCGCATGGCTTGAGTTTACATCCGGGGTCTTTCATTAGTATGGGAATAATACCAGTCCACAGGCATATAATACTTTAACACTTTTCCAAGTACTTTACAAACCATCTCATTCGGTCCTCTCCACAAGCCTTTGAGCCCTATAGGTGCTATTATCATCACCATTCCATAGATGAAGAAATGGAGAATCCAAATGGTTAACTAACTGAAGAGGTCCATATGCTAGTAAGTATCTGAGGTGGGATTTGAACCCACGGTCTATTTGACTTCATATAATACTTTATCCAGACTACCCTAACTTAAGAGGGAAGATGAGCCATCCCACTCAGTTTGTATCACCAAATGCCATGATGCTCCAGAGGAAACATCTTGGCTGTTACTCTGATCTGCAAAACATCTTCAAGGTCTCAGATGCCTCAGAGCCACCATGGAGATCTAGATCAGGATATGGGATGGCCCAAGGCTTCCAAGGCTATCCTACAGGGCTCTTTCAAATGGAAGAGACCTCTCCATCCATATTGCTCATACCACTGCCTTGTCCTCTCAACTGTGAAGTGGCTGAAAAGGTATACAATTCACTTGAATGAGTAAGCCTGTCTCTAGGGAATTCATGATATGTCAGAAACACATAAGAAGGAAGAAATGGAAATTATCTTAAACTTCTAAAGATACTTGGGAACTTTGGAGAAAGCTCCACTTTATCAGAGACCCAATTAAGGGCAGCTTCTGGCTAGAGCGGATCTTCTGGGCTCACTATGTACCAAAAGAGTCTCCA
The DNA here is from genome assembly GCF_011100635.1 of Trichosurus vulpecula. Lineage (NCBI taxonomy): Eukaryota > Metazoa > Chordata > Mammalia > Diprotodontia > Phalangeridae > Trichosurus > Trichosurus vulpecula. The sequence goes on from NC_050576.1 coordinate 429,174,149, forward strand.
AAGATGCCTCATGGCCTTAAAAGGTGAGGAAATGGAGCAGGGATCCAAATATCACAGTTAGGTCAAGAGTCATGAAATCGAGGAAGATTAAGGAGCCTCGAAGGATGTGATTTATAGATCAAGAACTTCCCTAGAGGCTTACACTCCAAGGCAGACATCATGGTCTCAACAGATTACTCACAGGGCTGAAACACTAGATAATTCAGGAAGCCATCTGCACAGGCATAATTTTCATCAGAAACAGAAAAATGTGCTTCAGAATTCTCTGCACTGAAAATTCTCAGAAATCCTTAAGAAGCAGAAATCCTTGGTTTAGTAGAAAGAGTTTTGGACCTGGAGGTGAGAAGGCTGGAACTGTGTACCAGACATTTCTTGGGCAGCCATGGACAAATCACTTCTGTGTTCTGTGGCTGTTTCCTCATCTGTAAAATAGGAATCATGTAATCCATGTCCTACCTCCTTAAAGGGCTGTTGTGAACTAACTAAATAAAAGTGTAAAGGGTTTCGTAGTCATCAAAAGCTACATGAATTTGAGCTGGAAATGATTTAAGCTGAAAAATTAATTTAACTTTGGTTCAAACATTGGCTCTGCTTTTCTTTTTCCTATCTGTATGACCTTGAACCTTGACCTTTTGGTTTTCTTGGATTCCGTTTTCTCCACTGCACAATGAGGGATCTCCAGTCCCAGGTTAGCTATGAGTTTTTACCAGCTAGCATGCTGATTCCCTGACTGTATTGTTCATTTTTATCTGAAAAGTAGGAGAAACTACCTTTCCAGGGTAGGTCCTATGTTCGTATTTGCACAGAAATGAGTCTCCTTTTGCATTCACTCCTCTATTGTGAACATTTCCTTCTTATGCCTAGGTCATGCCTCACCCACTTAATGGCATTACATAATTTTGCCAAGGCTGCTAGAAATAGAGAGGGATATATCTAGAAAAAAGGATAAAACCCCCGTCTTCCAGGGACTAAACTCAGACGCTTTGAATATGTTGTCATTTTTCCTGTTCTTTGGTTAAGCAGAGGCAGAATTTCAAGGAAGTTTGTGTAGGAAAGGAGATTTCCCAGAAGCAAATATGGTTTGAAATGGGCTTTTTAAAAAAATTCCTAAAGAGGGGCAAGACTTGAGGCAGGGAATCCAAATAGAAGGCTGTTTCAATAATACAGGGAAAAATGGTTCTAAGGGTCATTGGCTGGTGCTCTATCCATGTTAAATTCTTGAAGAGTAGAAGAGTCCACAAATTAACAAACAAACCTCATCAATCAATTAAACTGATTTAAGGCAAAATGTTGCCCTTCCGTTCTGATCTATTCTCCACCCCTCCCCCACAAATGGAAGGCATTTATTAGAGTAAAACAACCATTTCCTTAAGTACATTTACATCTTATACGATACGTACTCTGGTCAAATCAACCGTGAGACTGTGAGGAAAAAAAAATAAACCAACAAAGGCAGGGAGCTCCAGGGAGTTGTTTGTACTATGTTCAAGTCAGCTGTTTTTTATGCAGCTGGCTTCACAGTTCCCAATGTATACTGCGTCTTTTATTTTGAAGACTGCCAAGGTGCTCTACATAGGAAAAGCCAGAGGGACAGCACCCAGCACATGCTTAATGGAGTATCGAGTTGAGAGAAAACAGCAGAGAGAGAAAATGTGCCCTGAGATTCTAAATGGGAAGTGGATGCCTAAAATACCATGAGCTTCTGAAAGCTTCATGAATCCATAACAACCACTGAAACTCTCTACACATCTTGCATAAAAACAGTGTGAACCCTATTCTAGCAGTGCCAATGGAACGTGGAAGAACACGCGTCACAGTTATGGGCATCCAGGATTGGGAAACATGGGCCTTGAGTCAAGATGGTGAATGAGCAGATCCCCTCAGGACACCGCAAATATCTTCCTAGGTATTGTCATGGAACCAAAAGCTTCTCTTTCTGTATTTCAAAAAGTGTATCTATGAGTGGATTTTTCCTTAAAATGACAAGAAGCATCTACCTAAAACCATCAGCAAGCATTATCTGTAATGAGGATAAGCTAGAAGCCTTCCCAATAAGATCAGAGTGAAGCAAGTATGCCTATTATTTATTGCCAATATTATTCAATATTGTGTTAGGAATGCTAGAAAAAATAGTAATAGGAGAAGAAAAAGAAATTGGTGGTATCAGAATGGGCAATGCCAAAATAAAACTATCAGTTTTTGCAGATGCTATGATGTTATGCTTGGAAAATCCTAAAGATTTAACTAAAAATTAGTTTTAAGAAATAGTAATTTTAGCAAAGTAGCAGGATATAAAAACCCACATAGGTCATGAGCACTTCTATATATCATCAATAAAGACCTTCAAGAAGATATGGTAAGAGATATTTCATTTAAAATAGCTATAGACAGTACAAAATATATGCAAGTATTCCTGCAAAGACAAACCCAGGAACTATATGAATATAATTATGAAACACTTTTATACAAGCAAAGTCAGATTGAAATAAATAGAGTAATATTAATTGTTCATGGGCAGGACAAGTCAACATGATAAAAATGTCAATTACACCTCAACTAATCTACTTATTTATTGGCATGCAAATCAAGGCACACATAAAAAATATTTTGTTGAGATGGAAAAATATAGTAGCAAAATTCACTTGGATGAACAAAAGGTCAAGACTATCAAAGGAATGAATGAAAAAAATGTATAGGAAGGAGGTAGAGAAGTACCAGATATTAAAAAGTCCTGTAAAGTGGTAATTATCAGAACTATCTAGTACTGGCTAAGAAATAGAAAGTTGGATCAGTGGGACAGAGTGGATACACAACACACCATAGTAAATGGTTATCATAACCTTGTTTTTGATTAACACAAAGATCTTTGGGGATAAGGACTCACTATTTGGTAAAAATTTCTGGGAAAACTAGAAAGTAATCTGGCAGAAACTTGGTGTACACAAGTATCTTTCACCATTTACCAAGATGAAGTCAAAATGATACACAACCTAGACATAAAGGGATCTATCATAAATCAATTAGAAGGCCGCAGTGCTGAATCACACTTTACTTCTCCAATCTTGCTTGGATAATAACAGAGGGCTGTTTCTCTGGGCCTGTAAAGCAACATCAGGCAACGGGTTATAGGGTCATACATAATAGAGGATTAGCTGCAGAGATGAGCCAGCTGGATTCTGTTTCTGGTCTCCTCAGCTGACTTCTTAGGTGATCTTGGTAAATCCCGTTGCTTCTCTCTGTACATCTCAGTTAATGATCCTTTACCTTGCTAACCTCCAAAGGCCACTTCAGATTAAAGAGCTGAACAATTATCAGAAGTGGCGTTGAGTGCATGCATCAGATAGGTACTATGGCAGCATACAGACAACCCTAATTCTCACTCTTGGTCAGGGAACTTTTACGGACCAGGGCTGTACGACTATTACATTAATACAGGTGTATAATTTCAATTTATTTTTTATTTGAAAAGGGTCATTGCTAAACAGAAAATGCCTTAAAGGAGGGGGCATATGATAGATGAAAAATGAATAATTCTCCCAAGGAAAAACTGCACCAGAGGTTAATAATAAAAACGAGGGAGCCGTCTTATAACATTGGAACCTGTGCCTTATTTTTCTCCACAGAGGTCCTATTTTGATGTCTCATGGTGGCAAGGAGGTTATTCTGGTTTCTACAAAGCCCAAGCTCCAGAAAGTCCTGCCAGGCTGGGAAGCCTTCAAGTACATCCGTCCTCTTAGGACCAGCCAAGCTAAGTGCGGAGGGCTCATCGCCATGAGGATGGCCACCTGATGACACAGCAAGGCATGTAGATAATTTATGAAGGTGCATCACTTCATCAGTGCATGAAATGATGGATCCCTGAAGTACTGAATTATGGCCCATTTTAAGTGCCAGCCACATGAAGGTGAGGTACTTGAGAAAAGATGACGGATATGAGCTCCATGGCTGCTTTCCATTTCCATGGTTAGGGTGTCACTATCTGGTTTTATCTTCTGTCAGGCTACTGTTGTCATTTCAAATTATCAATGGTGTTGACTTTCCTGTAAAACACATTTGGCAGTCAATGAGGCTGGGTAGTAATAGAGCACTGTGTTCAGTCAGGATGATCTAAGCAGACCTGAGTTCAAATCTGGCCTCAGACACCACCTATCTGGCAACCTGGGCAATCCTTAACCCCTTTTTACCTCAGTTTCTCATCTGTATAATGGGGACACCCTGGAGAAAGAAATGGCAAACCACTCTAGTATCTTTGCCAAGAAGATCCCATGGAAAGTCGGATACAACCAACAAGTCAATGCCTTCAGGCACAGGCTGGACCAGAGGATGGATCTCTGAGGTCCCTTGTACTTTAGACTGTGAACAACGATTTTAATCCTCTCATATATGCTGCATATATGAGAGACAGAGACACCAATACCAATGAGGCAAAGAGGAACACCCTCAAACATCAGACCTAAGCAGCCCTCCAGGAAAGCCCTCCAATAATTTTGGGAGGGGATGATAGGAGGGGGAGGAATACCAACTGGAACAGCACCAAAATCATTTTTAATAAGCTACGTAATATTCATCTTTGCAAAAGAGAAGCATTCTTTGTCCAACAGTGGCACTTTCAAAGTTGAAGTGGGTCTGGGAAGGGTTCAGAATTAAGCTGCATAGGGCCTGCTGTGTCTGTTTATTTAGGCTATTTTTATAACTCTGCAGTAGCCTCGTCCAAGTCACCGAATCCCTGGTAGAGCATTCGGCCCCATGTTTATTCAAGACCTATAAGTTATAAAAAGCCAACTGGCAACAACCTTGTTTTTCATAAATCAGCCAGCTCTATAACATTAAAGTCGACCTGTGGATGTTCATGGACCCAGCACACTGAAAACTACAAATAGACTCTTCATAAAATCTGGAAACGTTATCTGAATAAAAGCTCATTCATTTGGCCAGGTGATAGACTTGTCGACTTTGACTCCCAGGCAGGCAGGAGTCAAATCAAATCGACTCAATTAGTTATTCCCAGAACGTCCACCCCGGGTGCCTCTCTCAAGGCTTTACAGCTTCCCTGACAGAAAGCAGGGGGCTGGGTGAGGTGGGCAATCCTGGAAGCCCCTTCTGACACATACAGAGTACAGTGAAATTATTCAATAAAAATAAATCTTTGACCTTGACTATCTATCATGCCAAAGAACAATGCCAAATCTAACAATTTAAGGCATCCAAGAAAAATATGCCAGAGCTAGCAGAGTGCAATGGTGGCTCTCCAATTAAAAGTTGTTGCCATAGCAACCAGCTTTAAGATGCACTAGGAAAAATAGGAGCCGGTCATGCTATCTCTTCAGTCACTTATGTCTGAGCATCAAAACCTGAAAAATGTACTGTACACAGAAGTGAGAAGCTCCCTAGGGGAGAATCAAACACATTCTCTTGTTCCCAAGAAATAAAAGTTCTTGGTTACACAGACAGCCTCCACTGGGCTTTCTGAATTTTTCATAAATTATTTGACTAATACGGTGTAATGCCTTCTCATTACTAAGACTTTCCCCTTTTCTGCTACATTATTAGATTTTTATTTTCTAAAAAGCTTTCAGACAAGGCTCCCCCTACTTCTGTGACTGTGCACTCTTTGAAAAATAAATAAATCAAAGTGTTTTGACTTGGGAAAAAATCCTTACAAAGGATCCTTTGTTATACTAAAAACCATGTGCCTAAAAAATAGATGCCACCCAATACATCTGCTTATTGACACACGGGATTTATACAGGTTGGCCCTGGGCAAACCAACTCTGCTGGAATTCAGAGAAGAGAGACCATCTAAATGATCAGACTCGTTAGTGGATTTTAAAATTATTTCTCTCACATGTTTCCTTAACCATGGCATACCTAATCATCATGTGAAAACCACGAATGAGAAGGGCCGTTTGCTCTTATCTGTTGAAGCCCTGTCAAAGGTGGTGGAGGATGAACGGTCACGTGCAAGTCTCAAAGGGCCGTAGGGAGTACTCTTACTAATATGCCTATTATTATCACCATTATTAAATAATTCAAATGAATAGATGGAGCTCCTAATAATCCTGTTACTGCAAACTGCAAGACCTACCTTTTTTAAGGGAAGTTTCCAAGCTCAGCATTTACAGCGAGACATCGTGATGCAGCAGAAAGAGAGCCGTCTCTGATATCTACCTGTTATGTTTATTGTTTATCCATATTTCACCCGTAAAATGGGAATGAAACAGCACCTTGCTCCAGAGCTGTTGTGAAGTTATATGAGAGAACCACAGTAAATCACTTGGCGAACCTTAAAATGCTCTAGAAATTTTTACTGCTATTACCACTACTGCTACTACCACTACTACCACTACCACCGCTGCTGCTGCTGCTGCTGCTGGTGCTCCTACCGCTACTACTCCAAGTTCAGGCATAATGGCTATGAGTGGCCTGCAAATCATCTATACATCTAGTCTTGACTAATGTATAAATAAATAATTTCACTTAATCAATAAAACTACAAATAAGTACAATACAATAGATAAATACAGTACAACTACAAAATACCCCTGGGTATCCGGGGGCAAAACTTTTTACAGTATAAAACAATCTTAGTAACTCTAGTCTAGGTGAGCAGCCTGATTGGGTCTTTGGGCTGGAAAGCCCTTTAGAAGTCACTTCAAACCAATGTTTTAATAATGAGGATACTGAGTCATTAAGCAGCTTGTTCAGGACCACACAAATAAGTGAATAGCGTCAGGGCTAGGACCAGAATCAAGGTCAAAGAACTGCAGAATCCCAGAGTTGGAAACAACCTCAGTGTGTGTGTCCAACCCCGAGGTAGAACCCTACTCTAACAGCACCGACCGTAGGGGTCTTTGGGCAAAGGCTGGCGGCCGGGTGGGCGGGAAGGTTCTTGCTCAGCTTCGGGAGACACTAGCTGAGATGAGCCCTGAGACCTTCCCTTCCAGCTCTGAGATAAGGTCATCTAGCCTCTGCTCAGAAGCCCCGGTAAAGAGGGAGCCACAGCCTACTTTCCTTTTGGATAGCCCTGATTCTGAGGATGTTTAACTTCCTGCCTCTGTGGAACCTTCACCCACCGCACTCTGCTCCACTCTCTGGGGCCAATCAGAACAAGGCTAGTCTCTCCATCTTAATGTAGATAGTACACCTCTCCATGAGACCTCGGATCACCCTGGCTGATTTAATAAGCTTTCAGGAGACCGAAACTCCTAGGTTGTTCTGTACCTCAGTTACCATCTGGCCGTGCCATGAAGCTGCTTCTCTAAACCAGGTACAGAATTTTACTCTAGTCTCTAGTCCATTTTTTCTTATTAGATCGGGTCCCTCAGATGTTCTTCTGATTTAGCAGCTTCTTGATCTACTGAATGGCAGAATTAGTGATTATTTTTATATGACATCAGGGTCCCTAAAATCATTCAGTGAACCCCTTTATATGATGTGTGATTTTAACCAGAAGGAAGTGAAGCTATTTTGTCGAGAACAATGGACTTTTTCATGAATTATACTTTAGGGAAAAGAGAACAGGATTAGGTAAAAAGCAAGAGAGCCATTTAATTTTGTGTAAGATCCTCAGATGTCCAATATTAGAGAGCAAGAACAAGCCTCGCCCCCTCACAAGGAATAAGAGAGTGCCACCTTTGCTCTTGTTAAAGATCTGACACCTGACTGAGAAAACAAAAAGTAAACATAGGTCTAGTAAAACATAAATGCTTAGACATAGACAGTGGAGATCAAAAGACAAATTCTGTCCCATCTTATGAAGAAAAGGCTTCCGCCCTCCAATCACCAAACCAAATGAATATTGCTAACACATGTACCCTCTCCTCTGTTAGCTTTATACTGTATTCTAGCAAACCTATTTGTATTGGATGAGCCAAAAATGCTTCTGCCCTGACTGGATTCCTTTCCCCTAAGTCAATTATAATGATTTACATGCTAGGTTCATAAGAATTTGCCCACTGGAAATCTAACTTTTGGCAAACCGTGGATCAGCGATCGGAAGACACTGTCACAATGTAGTGTGGAGGACGTAAAACAGGGAGGAGTCGCCTCGTGACAGCCCAGCTTTACAAAGTTGAGTATTTTCAGAGCCACACAAAAGATTCTCTGTTTTTGCTAGGAGGAGTGCCTCGTGCCAGTGGAGATCGAATGTGTTGCCTTCTGAGGCTGGAAAATAGATGCCACATAAAATGTACAGCTTTTTTGTAAATGCTCAAGCAACCTGCATCCAGGGCCCAGCTGTTTTCATTCAGAGAAAATCACTCTTAGCGTCCCTCTCATAAAAGATATTGAACACCAACGTTCTAACTGAGGTGATTGTGTTTCTTTGCTGAGAGAGCGTTATTTGAATACACAGTGGCTAGAGCACTGGGCCTGGAGCCTGAAAATCTGGCCTCTGATACCTGCCGGCTGTGTGACCCTGGGCAAGTCACTCTACCCTGTTTACCTTGGTTCCTTCATCTGTAAAATAAGCTGGAGAAGAAAATGGCAAACTTCTCTAAGATCTTTTCCAAGAAAACCACAAATGTCATACACGACTGAAATAACTGAACAACAGCATCATTCTGGTGAAGCACATCTATAGTTTCCTGAATTAGCAATGCACAGTAAACTTTTCTGGGGATGTGGGGACAAGGAGATACAGACAGAGTGAGTGTTTTAAATTCAGTTTACCAACCTTGGCCTCTTTTTTATGTGAATTATATTCACAGTAAGGTTATCTATGACTCGAAGCAGGTCAGAATCACCTTTCTCAATACTACTTTGTGTGGTTAAAAGTTTTTTTTCCCCTCCCAAGTCCTAATATCTCGATTTACATCTCTGGGGTTTAGCAGCATTTGCAGAATTCAACAGTTATACTGCTTCGATAAAGCCTAAATTTTTGACAGTTTGACCCCTTCTCCTCTCCCCCAAAAAGAGCTCTGATGGGAAAAATAAAAGGAAACCTAATTCAATCATCCAATGATGGACTAAGAGTATATCTACACAGGGACACTAAATTAATCATTTTGGTAACCATTTTTTTAAAAGTTAGAACAAATAAATAAGTCTCTATGCTGAAAAGAAATGATCCCTATACTGCATGGTTATGTTGGCGGGCTGGCTCAAGGAAAGCACCACCACCACCCCAGCCCTCAGGTCTGTCTAGAAACTGCCCAGGGATTGGCTGGATGGGAATGAGCCCACAGGAATACCACCTATAGTCTGAGGGCCCTGATTCCCATCAGTTTGGTTGATCCGGAAATTCAACACCAGAATACCGGTGTTCCAGGCCCAAGCCTTGTCTTAATATCCATTCACTATAACCAGTGGGCCTGGACCTGTGTTATTCCAAGAACATTTCTTGGTTGTTTACAGAGTAAGTTGGCTTATTTGGCAGAGGTTTAAATATATCTCAGTCAGAAATACTCAACATCCACTTTCTCCAAGACATGAAATATTTTAAATGAGTTTCCTAGTTTCTAGTTAGATGTTTTTGACTCTCTTTGTAACCCGAGAGCTTAAGTGTCCTTAGGGACTCAGTAGATTTTGCTGGCTCCTTCTCTTTGAGGATGGGGAGAGGTGGTAGGGGTGGAACTCCATGGAGAATTCTTGGTGGACAATCCAGGGAGCTGGACAGAAGGGTGCTTCATGGAGGTGGCCAAGCTGCTTCTCTCCCCGTTTCACCGTGTACCATGCAAGGATGACCTATGCCCTCCACAAGGCAAGGACATGGCAAAAAGCTGATGTAAGTATGTGAAGAGACCACTGCAAGGCTGAGAGTAACGCATGAATACAGCTAAGGCGCCTCCAGGGTCAGGGGAAGGGCCCGAGTGAGAGCGGAGGCCGAGCAAAATGTCAAGGACAGATGACAGCGGCTTTCATTTTCTTGTGTTTTGGTTTGTTTGTTTGTTTTTAAGAATTTCAGGCAAAAAATGGGCAAGAGAACCAGCAAGGCCCAATTTGGGTGCAGGCTGTGGGATATATAGGATGGGTCCCCATTACTGCTGTGTTCTCATGTTCCCCATCAAGGTGAAGGGCCCTCAAAGGAGATAAAAACAAATGAGTTATGGTTGGGAGGGAATTGAGATCTAGGCGAGATGGAGAGAAGAAACAAAGGAGGGGCCAAGCTTCCAAGGGCCAACACACTGCATGGCCAGAGGTTGAAGGACTTGGAGATCCCACCACCAGTGAATGTCGGGCAACTTGAAGAAATCGTAGAGAAATGGAGATGTGTTCTGCCCCTGCATTCCTCCTTAGCTCAATCAATCAATGAAACTATAAGCCTTTAAACCATTCCTACCATGGACTGAGCATTGTAAATATAAATACAAAAGAGAAGGGACCCCATTCTGAAAGAACATTCATTTCTCTTTCCCTCTCTATCCATCTGTCTATCTCTGTCTCCCCTCTTTCCCAGCCCTCACCCCTCTCTCTACACACACACACACACACACACACATACACATTTTTCTTTTATACCATTTGGGAAACTATGTGAGAGACACAGTAGATCTAGTCTGCAGTATTAAGGATGGTAGAGATTGAGATGCCTGACATATGAAAGTTTCCTAGGATAGAATTATTTAAATTGTTTTCTACCTTTTTATTTTTATCAACTTAACCCATAAATCTAGGCTGTTCCTCACCTTCTCCCACACTAATAAATGTGGCCACATAGGCTAAGCCACAGTTAGAATGACGTTCTTAAATATACAATACATAAAACTTAGTGAACTCTGGATACCCACCAATGGAGGATACATTCACTCTGCAAGGCCCTGAAAAGGGTGGGCTCCTGTTCATCGGTTAATTCTGCTTTCAAAAGTATTATCTTAAGCTAGAGGAGAATCTGGCTCATTGGGGCTTTCTCACACTGTAATACTCTCATCTTAGATCTTAAGGGGGCAGGCTAAATTGAGGAAAATCACATTCATGACAGGAGAGATTCTCCATCTTACTAAAGCTTTTGTGAAAGGGAACCCCCTGAGATAAACTGCTCAACCTTTCCAGAGGGGTTTATTTGATTTCTTCTTTCATAACTCAAAATAAATGTGTCAGCTTTCACCATAACTCTACACAGCTCAGATACATCTTGGGGTGATGATGAATGCAATAAATATCAATTATGTTAAAAAAAGGTTACTTTTTTAAACAAAAGACATTTTAGGACTGCTTAGAAATGATGGAGAGAATGAGCCACACTTTCTAGAGCAAGGAGGACAGTGGTTGCAATCTGCCAAACAGCAGTAACACAGCATCCCAAAGTCTGATGAGTGTCTGCAACAAGACTGGTCTCCTAAAGGGAACCCCACTGGGCTCAGCACAAGATGCATTTCACTAATGACAACTCTTTGATTTAAGAGCCACCACTAGGATTTCTGGAGGTTTTACAGCATCTGTCCCTGCTCCCATCCAACCCTCCAGGTATATCTGTAATTAACACTGCCCAATGCAGGATTCGCTCTGAAATTAATTTACTACTTACAAAAAGTAATGGCCCCCAGCTGAAAAGATTTTTGCTTTCAACCTAGGCATTGGTCTATGTTTCCGTGGAAGCAAATACATTAAATTTCAACTGTTGTTTCTATTAAAAGACTCCTAGGATAGAACATTAGACTTGAAGGGGCTCCCTTGACTTTGTAGACCAGGAAATTGAGGCTGGGAAGTGACTGGTCTAAGATGACACCACCAGCTACTGGCAAAGATGAGACTGGAACCTCAGTCTTGAGTTTCCAAAAACAGCACTCTTTCTGACACTCCACCATGCCTTAAGAAGCCTAGTGAAAGAAACAAAGACCCAACCTGCACCCATAATACCAAGAGGCTTCTCTAGAGAATGGCTTCCCAGAATGAGATAGAATAATGACTTCCTCCACAAAATATTGTATAAGGATTGGTTCTGTGCACAGATGCACTGAGACGTTTCCAAAAATCCCACTTGATCACCTTTGGTGAGCACTGAAACTTGAATAAGATTAAACAGCACCTAGAAACCTAGGATCAATTCATTAATTATGGATTTAAGAGTTTTAGTCTCTTCTTTCAGAACTCAAAGTCCTTATATTCCAAAAGTTTTAGGTCAACAAGAGTGAAGCTTCACAATGTTATTCCTTCTCACTTCGGTTATGTCTAATCACACTCTAATCTTTCATCTTTATCTTCCCCAGCTTTTTCCACTTTTTTTCCTACATGACTTAACCCGCCATGATAAATGACCTGGCATCTACCACAAATTTGCATACCAGAGTCTAATATTTGTGAAAATGAAGTAAGTTTGGGAAATAAAACATCTCAACAAATCCTCCACTGGTTTGAGCGGCATTCGATGTGATAACTTTGAAAGGCAAGTGGCAGGAAGGGCCAGTTGGCTTCTTCACATGGCCATTTCTATTGCCAAGTACTAACTGATGATCTTCCATGTCTATTTTCCTTCATGGTTCAACATGAATATAGCACTGCTGGCTAAACAAGGAAAAAGAAGGCCTCCGAGATTCTAATGTGCCCTATGACCAACTGGGATTAAGTTTGTATTTACATCAATTATTTAATAAATAGTTGTGTCCACTGAGGCAACAGGGGAACAACCAGGAGTCCCTGCCCTCAACAAGCTTAAAAAAATGGCAGGACAAATTGTTTCAGAGGAAACAAACAAAACGCCCAAAACAGTCAGTGAATTGGGGATCACAGGTAGGGGGTGAGGGAGGGAATCCCCTAAACAATTATTTGTTTTAATTCAAAGATTTTTTTAAAAAAATGTATAGACCCTTTGGACAGTAGTTTAGTGAAGTTTATTGAGCTCTTCTCACAAAAAAATGTTTTTAAATGAATAAAATAAACACATAGTTTGGCAAAGGAAACCAATTATATTAAAATACTGATTCTGACACAAGTTTCTAAAGCACATTTTTGACAGAGAGACCAAAATAAACTTTGTTTTACATAAAGTATTCTAAACTCCAAACAAATGACTTCCAAATCGACATTTGTAACACGATGTGTATTTGTATTGGGGGTTGTCTACATTACGCAAATAATTTTTTTTCATCTGCTACCTAATATTATCATGACTAACCACTGAAAATACTTTCAACTCTCTGTGTTGTTGCAAAACAAATTGTCCAAAGTGTAGATGCTAATATTCCTGAGAGAAATAATGGAGATTTCTGGACTTGTTATTTTTATTATTTTCCCCATTTACATACACATGCCACAACACATGTGTTAACAAATCATTTTCCTTATTACACTTGGTTGTAAACAATTCTGATGCAGACTGGATTTATACTTGAGCCGGCTTATAGAGCTAGCTTTTAGTAATATGAAACTTGTTACAAAAACACTTGGAACAAACCCTATTTTAGAAAAATATGTAATGTTTTTGCCATTTGGGAAAAAAATGAAAATATGGAAGTCCATTCTAAAAGTAGATTTGACTTTTTAAAAATATCATTCCATCTTTCACTGCCCAAATAAGGTGCCACAATATTTGGTAAACAAAAACATTTTAAAACCTTGCAAAATGCTGAGCCACAATTACTTAATGAAAGCATTTCTATAAAAGAAAGTAGCCAAACATATCAGTATTCAGCAAAAAGAACTATTTAAGTGGAATGCATAACTTACTATTAAACAGAAGACATAAAACAAACACAAACTATGATGTGTAGGAACCCAAAAGCTAAATAAAACACCAAGAATCCAAAAGACGCCAAAGATGACATCGGTCTAACTGGACAACTACTGGGACACAGCCATATTTTTGTATGACTCAACATTGTCTACATACAGATTTATTCAAACATGTTTTCAAAGATTGGTCTAAATACTAGAAAACAAAGCAATTTTGCCTGCCCTCTCTTGAAGGGGACAAGGCTAGGAAGAAGTAGATATGATTTCATTCAAGACAACTGCTAGAGGGTCTAATCCTCCCTACTGATTTGTGTTTGAAAGCATTTTTCAAAGCATTTTCTCCATTTTCAACTCTTCCTTAGTTTTTCTGCTTATCTCTTCTTCTTTGTTCTCTTTGGGTTAGGACCAGATGGCAGTGGTGATAACCGTCTGGGCTGGGAGACAGGAAGGTGGGTGGGCCAGGGTAATTTAAAAGACAGGAGGTGGCAAGGGATTGGCACTTCCAAATGTTATGTAAGACTGTACCTGGAAATTATGTAACATCTTCTACAGTGGTCTTTGTTGGACTTGACATCAATTGATAGGACAATTAAAACATTTTATGTGTTAAAGTACTTGATACTAGAGTTAGAGAATAACAAAAAAAGTCCATTTGAAATACATTCAAAGTGGAATAAACTAATAGAATGGCAAAGATAGATTGCTCAACTATAAAGAGAATATTGGAATTATATGTAGCTAACACTACAGTTTTTAACCCCAGACAATTAGAAGAAGAAAATATATCATTATCTGTCTTCAGTGGTTCAGAATTTATCTATGTATGTCTGAAGGGACAGGACTGGATGTGAATGAAGATCTCTTCAAATCTTTAAATGCTTTATGATTCCAGTACAAATTTTACTTTGACAAACCTTTCATCTGCCTCTCATATCTATTTATTAAATCTATCTATCACCAAATCTCTACCATCTATTTATCTATCATATATTTCTTTGTGGTTGTTTGTACTTCATTCTTGAAAAGGACCATAACACCAGGGAGGGGATACCTAATGATCACTGAATGAGTGTTGCCTCAGTCAAACCGCAACGTATTAAAGGCCTTAGCAGAAAAAGGCCGAGACCTCTCACTGCATCCAGGGCCATCCCCAGGCATCCCTATATCTCTTAATCTACCTCTCAGCAGCATGTACTTTATAGCAGGGCTGAGCCATGAAGCCAGGTGTTTCCTGACTCTGAATCGACCCCCATACTATACATGCTGCCTTTCACAAGGGCTGACTGTGTGATTCTAGGGGAGTCAATTAACTTCCTGGGCCCCAGGCAACTCTCTAAGATTATAAATAGCAGATAAGGGGCTAATCTTCATGGGTGGGGGAGCTTCCTCACTGGAACCAATGGAATTATAGGTCTACTATCATACTCATTTTATCTCATGAACTCCACTTGATATCAAGAAAAGGTATGGAAGAGGACATCTCATGTTTAAGTCAGACTGAATTACTGCTAAAATAGGAAATTTTACCCTGCTCTTTGTGGCGACAGATGCAAATTATGACTGAAACAAAGAGGTGTCAATGGTAACATAACTGTTTTGTCTACTTTTTTGTAATCATGGAAATTCCTTTAAAATATACATTCTTATACAGCAGGTGTTTTTAACCTTAAGATCCATGTACCTCCAAGGGGTCTGGAACTTGAATGGGGAAAAAAATGTATCTTCATTTCAATCAACCCTTGGTTTCTTTAGTGATCTTACCAATTTTATTTTATGTATTTAAAACCCTTATTCTGAGAAGGGGTCCGTAGGCTCCCCATCAGCTGCCAAAGGGGTCTGTGCTATAGACAAATGGATGATTTGGATAGATGATTTGGAGCAATTTGTAATGGCACCACAAAAAAATGGACCAAGATCTTGCCATAAATATCAATTGCTATTTTTAAAAAAGGAATCCCTTCCTTATCTTTAGGTAGTTTTGCACGCCAGGCTTCACATAGGCAAAGGATAAGAATTTGCTGTCCAGTTTTAGTGAATAATGACCATCCCAAAAGTTGGAATGATATTTTCAGATGCCACTTTCTGCAGCCCACAGTGAATGAGAGAGTTGAGGTCTTTGGTGCCCAGGAATTTCTGTTTCCACACAGATCCCATGCTTGCTGGATTCTTCAGCATTCAGGGGCACAATATGTTGTTAATTGCTGGCATCGACAGAAATGGCGTTTCCTATTTAACCAGTGACCAAGTACAATTGTCTCTGTTTTCAGGAGATTTGTACTGAGGGAGAGTCTGTCTGAGTGAGCCTTATTACCAAGTTAAAACATCCAGAAGATGCTAATTTGTGGCAGATTTAAAATGTCTGCAGCCTAAGTGGTCCAAGTGGTAGAGTATCAGTGTTCTAATGGATAGGATGGTGAAATCAAGATTACCTGATTCTGATCCTTCATTGGACACTAGCTGTGTAATGGGGGCAAGTCACTAAAACTCTCTGGGCAGCAGTCTCCTTATCTGAAAATGGAGTTGGGTTTCATGACCTTGATGATCCCTTCCAGTTTCAAATCTATGATTCTACAAACATAGGATATTCAGGAGCATCATAAGATAGTTTTGAAAATGTGTTCAATTTATAATTATATGTATGTTATATATACATACACAAATATATGTATGTATATATCAAATAGGATTTATTTAAAGCACATTTGAGTAGAAGACAAAGCAACAGGTTTGGGAATCAGGAAGATTTGTGTTCAAATTCTACCTCAGAAACTCATGGGCCAATGCCTTGGACTCCTGGTAACTCCATATTCTCATGCATAAAATTAGTGGGTTAAACACAATGCACTCTGAGGTTTCTTCCAATAAAGGTGCTATGATCTCACAGATAACCATTCTCTGTCACTAATGTCTCATTGAAAAAAAAATGGAGTTTCCATCGATTTGTTAAGACTTGCATGAATTTTTAAAGATTTGTATGTAAACTTTTCTATTTGGAAACAACATTATTAAAGATGAAGCAAATTATTGTAAACAAATCATGATCATATCTCGCTTGAACATGAGAAATATGCTTACTACTCTGGCTGTGACTATAGTAAATAAACCACATGATGGAACAAGGAACATTTTGATCTTAACAGGTATTTTGGGTAAGGTCACTGTGGAAGATGCCTGCTTCATGCTTGGCTAAGGAAGTTGGAAAGGAAAGGTGACTAAGTCATAATCTTCCTAATAATGTCCACTTTTCCATCTTGTCACCCGGCCAGCATGAAGCTAGATCATTAGAAGATGGGCACAGAAACCACGTTGATTCCTGGGACTTTGAAAGAAGAAAGGCCAACCCAGCCACGGGACTAAGTAGAAATACTATGTCTGAGAGCTCTCCTCCCAAACAGAATGTAAGTTATATGTTAAATGACTGCATTAATACTGACTAACATATTATTCTATGTTGCATTTGAAAAGTCCCTAGTGAACAAAAACACAACACTTAAAAGCAAAACAGGGGTTTACTGTGGCCTAAAGGGGAAAAACGTTGCTTTAAATGACCCTTTATCACAAATATTTCATTCATATAAAATTATATTGATTCTGAACGATTATTCTGAGTGACCACCATTCCTGAAGAATCACTGCAGGCTTCAACAGCAATCTGTAGGTATGTGATGGAGAGAACCATGCTGTGCTATTTTGGGTTTGGTGAGAGATGCGAGAGCTAAATTTCTGTTATGCTATTAGAGATTCATAATTCTAAGACCTTGTAAATATTTATATTTGTAATCAGCATTGTTGATCATGATTAATTGATAACCTCAGGTGTCCTTGTAATTGCAATGCCTTTCTGAGCTCACCGAATTCATCCTGAATTTATTAGTGGAAAAAATTGCTAAGATATAGTAATTCAGTGGAATACGATGTTGGAATCAATTTGTCTCCCTGTGAAAAGTATTTTATTCCACTAAAACTCCGTATCTTTTGATCTGTAGGAAGTTAGAGATCTCATGGGGAGTGGGGCAGATGATGACAGATGTGGCAATGTATGATGTCCACCTTTGCTCATAACTCAAGTAATGCCCCTAAGACCTTGACTGACCTCCTGAGTACCTTTGCCACCTTTTGATTTACCCTACGCCTTCTGCTCATGTTTGGCAAATCCCATGTAAATAAATGGTGAATGACAGCTCAATTTCCCTTCCCTGACAATCTCATCCTGACCATTTTCAGCCGATTTCCTCCGACCAGTGTGGGACAACGTGGCGTAAGTGGTCATGGCGAACAAGGCAGCTTCGAGGGGAGATCCATCAGCTTGATGAGTCTGAGTGACTGTGACACGGCTGTCGGTCAATGATAGATCTGGGGAATAACTAAGTGCTAGCTGAGCTGCCTCCCAACTCTTGAGGCATTGGAGTCTGGCACGAATTAGAAATCTGCCCAGCTGTTTCCAGGAGAAGATTCCTCTGAGCAGCTTTGGCTTCCCTTGGCAGTCACTTCTATGCATGAACCAACATGAACAAATGGACTCCTCTCCATTCACCCCAAAGACCCCTGCCATTTGCCTTTAAAAATATACATCTTGTGTTTATGGAGTGAGTCTACCACATACACTGTGAGGTACATGCCTAATCATGGGATAATTCTATCACTAGTGGTTTTACTTCTATGTCTATACGTATCCTCATGATACTTGGTTGTTGTCTGCTTCCAAAATAAGTTAAGAGCAGAATGGCTGAAGTAAAGTTACTTTTTTCTAAGTATTTGTTGAAAAAATTACATCAGATCACCACTTTCCTTTCTGAAAGTGGCAGGTGATACTATTCAGATTCATATCATTTTTTGAAAATTTGGTTATCTTTTTGTTTTTATGTCACAGTAGTTTCTAAATCTATTCCTTCTCTGACCCCAGAACTAAATCTTCTAGTATAAAAGGAAAACTGAAACGAAGTAAAAACAGGTTGATACAATGACCTTATCTGACAACAACATTCTGTCCTCACGTTCTCCCCACTCTCGGGCAGAATAAAGAAGTAAATCACATTATCCATTCTTTGGGATTTAATTGACTTTTTAGCAACTCAGAGTTTAGCTTCCTCCTCTCAAACTTGTCACTGTCTTGTTGTAGTCACTATGTATGTCACAAATGTTACCCTTTAAAAAACAGAATTTATCACAGATGACAAATATAGGGATCTTGCCTAATGTTTCCTCTCAAAAAAGACAATGCTTTGCTGGATTTAAGTAACTCATATCAAACTTCGTAAGTTGCATTAAAAGACAACCTGTAATACAGCAGCATATTATTTTGGCTATGCCATATTCAAATTCTATTGTGTTTTGTCAAAAAGCATAAAAATTCATTTAATCCTAAAAATCGCTGCTACTGGCATAGCTGTGCTTCTGAATATATTCTTTCTCTGTTAATTAAGGGCAAAAATCTGAGGCTGTACCTGGAGGAAATTTTTCTTAACTCATGATCCAAAATAACTGACATTAGTAAGTAATTAATTTCATGCCACTCATTCTCCTAACGAATAGGAATACTATAAAGGAGGACACTAAAATGACATTCAAATGCTTGTTCACCTTCGTAATTGGCTGTAATATTTTTCTTCATTATTATTCATATCAATTATAATTCAATTTTGTACCTTCCATCAGGTCTCTAAAGGCAGCATCAAATTTCTGCATTCTGTATCCAAAATGTGTGGAGAAAATGAGAGATCCCTCCACCTTCCTTCCATTCTGTACCGCTAACTAGGAGGTAAAGCCCTGTAGCTCAGTATGGCCGCTTTGTGTAGGCTATACACAACCAAGTGGAAACTGTTTTCAGAAGGTCTCATCCTGGAGACATTGTAACAAAGTTTGGTAGCACTAATGTGATGACGCAACTAGGAATGGGGGAGAGGTTTGGAGAGAAATGATTGTAAGTGGAGTAAATGACATCAACTAATGAAATGTTCACAAAGGATCTGTCATGTTTTAAAGAGTGAAACGTAATGATTTTCTGTCTCAAGAGCCAAGAAGCCTTCTGTTTTTGGTACAAAACAGTACATTTCTACAGACGATTCAGTTCTGGATGAGAAGCATGAGCGTTATGACCTGTACAATAGGAATCCCCTGTGGCCCTGATGTCAAGGTTATTTTACTGTTTCTTATCTCCCCTGCAACTGTTAAAGATGCTGCGTGTTAAATTTGGTAGCTGATGAATCCCAGAATCCTATGATGTCATTGTGAAGAAGAAGATGGTAGAGACACTCCGTGGATGGATCTGTAGTTATTTGGAATATTCACTAATGGGTTCAGAATCATGGTCTAGGCCAGACTGGCCAGTGCTATCCGTGACCTAGGGGTTGTTGATTTCTTCATATGTCAAATGAGAACACTGAACTAGAAAACTCTAGCTCTATATATCGGCGGTTATGATTAACATATCGGTTAGTAAGCTTTCAATAAACACCTTTTATTTGCTTGTAGAAATATCTGCTAGAAGAAACAGACTCCGACAGGGATTGGAAAGGTCCTACAACTGAAGCTTGGCCTAGAACTCAGCTTTTTCCATGTATCAAGGAGACTATCATGACTTTTGGGTTTCTTAAACATCTTAGGGCAAGACTGGACCTGAGACTTGTTGGGGGGAGGTGGCTCCCA